>NC_054536.1:61385175-61540175 GCF_017654505.1 Polyodon spathula | reverse complement strand
ATATATATATATATATATATGTATGTATCAGATGCGGTCCATCAGGTAGAAAATCCGGCACCGTGGCGGCACTTTTTATGGGTATATATTACAAAATTTCACGTGCTATATATAAATTTATGATACTATGTAGTACACATACATGTAAATCAAGTCTAGGCGTCTGAACACTTTGGAAAAAGTCATGACCTGTGTCAGTACTGGACACACTGATTAATAATAATACTATTCAATATAATACTAATTATAAGTTATATAAGTTATAATAATATCGTCAAAATTTATGTCAGAATTACAATTTAAATGAAGTACGACATGCTGTGGCATTCTTTGTAACACATAAGGGGCCATAGGCACCGTTGTTTAACATGGCTGTTATGTTCAGTTTTAAAACTGATGCAGTACTACAGCACTGCTATTACGTTATGGACTGTCGCAGTAGCTACCGTAAATTCATTTTGACAGCAGTTGCAAAAGAGACATGTGCGTCTGTTTGGCTAACAATGAAGTGCCGTTCCTGATCATCGCTAAATTCTGTCTTGTGAATACATCAAAATGGAATCCAAGCAAAGCACTGGGTGGGATTTCTTTAACAAGCAGGAGAAAATGGAATTAGCAAACTGGCAAGGAAATATTTCATTCACAGGAGGAAGTATATTTATTTAATGTAGTCCAAATTAGTTTATATTTATTTTATTTATTTGTTTATTTATTCTTAAATAAAGGCTACTTATTTGATCTCTTTGGTAAGTGATTATATCTGTGCAATAACTATAGATAAAGCATTCCATATTGGAAGCCACACGGTTATTGTTAATGGATACCACAGAGTTATCACTGACATAAACTAACAGGATGTTGTTACGCCCCTGTGGGCCATACAGTGTAATAAGTAGTACCATTTTACGAATTTGTATTTATGCTAAATGTAATTAAAATTGTACACGTTATACATTTAAACTGTACAATAACTGTGCCAGCAAAAACTTACAAGAATAAAAGTAAACTGTAACTGTTTTCCTGCTTGACTTCACAAATGCCACCATGACTGTCATTTACTCTTCTGGAATTTATTTGCATAAAATATCTACCTGAGGAACAGGAAAACTGTATGTATTAAACCATATATACGTTATAAGCGAGTCTGTTTTAAGCAGAGTAATTCCCCATTTAAAATCATGTTGTTTGGCAGGAACATGCCTTCTCAAAAGGTTGTAAATGGAACTCCATAATAACAGTGTAACAGGAGCCATTATAAGTGGAGTGCTCCTGAGTTATTTTTCTCTGTAAAGCCTTTCCCAGGATGCACTAGATATACACATTTTACTTTTAAATGTATTTTATTTCACATGCCCCAGAAAACAGCTGCCATCATATTCATTGTTTTTAAGGTTGAATAGAAAAATGAATCAGGAGACTAAATTAAACATTTACTGAGGCTCACTGAGAGGTTTAATAATGATTGGCACCAAAGCTGCCAAATAACTTCTTTTGATATTGCTGTCAAGAACTAAGGTAAATAAATCATCCATTGCCATTGGTCCATTTCGAGACTATTTTATTGATTGTTTACTTTCTGCGACGAGTGTTTCCTAACAGAAAGCTAGTTGACTGTGTAAGAGTGGATAGAATGCATGTGTGTTGGATGAAAAGCAGGTAAAATACATCCTGGTTCCGACTAACGGTGTCACAGGAAATACGTTAGCCGTGAAATAAGTTAGCGTTTGCCTTTTTGAGCCTTTCTACGCATGCGTGAATCTTAGAGCTTAAAGGCAAGTTTAAGCCGCCGACTTTCTGTCTGTAATTTTATTCAGAACAGACTATTATTGAGATGTTTCCAGTGTGTCAAGTAAATAGTTTTACTCTTGAAATGTTGTCAGGATCTTTTTTGAAAGCTACATTATCTGTGATAAAAATCTAAAACATGTCGCTGTAATATTAATAACATGTTTTTCATATTATTATTTAATAATATGTTAACTTTAGGCTACGTGTATATGGGTTATGACATAAACTAAAATAATTTATCAGTTGTCAAGTGATTTATTTTTATGTGCAATTATATTGGTATGTAATAAGAGTTTCTAATACGACATATTATCTATTTAACAATAGGTGTTGTTTAATTCCCAGTTCACAAAGACGTGGCAAACTCTCACCAGAGTTGTAATTTTTTATTTGTAATCGCCGCGGATATTTATAGTTTTTGTTCGTACAAATAATACAGCGAAAGAGAAATAAATACTTGTATACATTGAATGTGTGGATATACTGTATCAGAAATCATTATGCATTTGTCTTGTGATTTATTTTGATGTGCAATTAGCCTATATACTGTGGTCATAAAACAGTATTGAAAGCTATCAGACAGTTTTGAAATGCCAGTCAAGTGTCAGACACTTATCTTGCATTCAGACGCTTAATATTTGGTTAATGATATATTCCTAAAAAACCTCCAGCATGGAGTTAAACCACACCTTATGTAATCCTTCCCTTCCCATACCCACCCTTACACCTTTGTTTTTATTGTATATATTGTTTTATATTTTATGAAATGTGTACGTGTATTGGTTTGTTTTACTAAAAGTGCATTTTTTAAATATCGATATCTTTGTTATTGAGAAATGTATATAGACATAAGTATTACTGTATGGTATGCAATGTATGCTATATGATATCTACATTATATTCATGATATCTTTATATTTGATAAATGAGATCTGGTGTAAAACATAATAATTAGAAAATAATGTTAAGAGCAAGTTCTCACATGGAGTCGCACATAATAATCGACAATCTACCCTGTGATATGATGTTTTATCTTTCCCGAACTACTGATGAGTTTTATTGTAGAAGTGAGGATCAGAGATTTCCATGGGGTACTATATTAAATAGCAGAGCTATCTGAATTATTAGTACAGTATTTGGTGCTGTGCGAGTACATCCACCATGTCAACTAGGATTACAGATGTTCCTGTAATAATATAACTGCACTTTTGGACGGTATGTATAGGATTTTAAATATCCTGTAGGCTTGATTACAACATCAAAAACACTGTTCTCTACATAAAGAAAAGTGTTTGTACCCACTTTCCCACTCCATTTATTGAAAAGGTTCAAAGTCACCGAGCAATTTACCATGAAATTAATATAGCTGTTAAAGTGACCTTACATAAACTCTTATTAAACACTTATTTGCTTACCTCACAGTATATGACATGTCCACAAACGACATTTTTTAAAGGAAATACACATTTGGCAAGTAGTGATTTTAACTATGTAGACAAATTACACCGACAAATAAATGTTTTTAAAATATTATATTTATTTATTTAAAAAAAAAAAAAAAAAAAAAATACAGCGAGTAATTTCCTGAAGATAAAATGTACTTATAATACAAATGAAATGTAAATATACGTTACGATAAATGTCACCTTTAAAAAAAAAAAAAAGCTGTCTGCAATACACGTCGATAAATAAGATGACAACATATTTAAACAAACAAAAATTACTGTCTGCACTGCAAAACTTGTTTTTGTTTCTCAAAAAAATACAAATGGCATCCTGTAATTTTTAATGACTCTCCAGCAGAACCTTGCCTTTAAATTCTAAAATTCGCACATGCATAGAAAGACTCAAAAAGGCAAACGCTAGCTTATTTCACGGCTAACTTATTTCCAGCGACACAGGCATTAAAATAAGTCCCGGTGTACTGAGTACCAGTGAGTACTGAGCACCGGTGAGTACTGGCAGAATTTCATAATTAAATATTAAAATGTCATACATTTTTTAAATTAAACACTTAAGTATTCACACATTAAGCTGAGCTTCTGTGAGTGACATTTCCCTCATGAATGTGTATGGACTGGCAATAATTCCACTTAAAAAAAAAATAAATAAAAAATAAAAAATCTAATATAACAATTACAGTTGTTGATATACCAACAATCGCCATCTGTTAGGATGCATGGCATTGTCACCTGCTGTCCTGTTCATATTGTGAATCTCAGCAAAAATTATTTTTTCAGGAGGTTATTTGGTTTGTACTTTTTTTTTTTTTTTATTCACTTACTACTCATTGCACCATGTAACAAATTTACAGTATAATCGTAAATCTCGAAAAACTACTCACTTCTAAATCTTTTGTAGTCATTTTTGTATTACTTTAGTATAAATACAAGTTAATTTGGATTCATATGTTGTTTTTTTCTGACTTTATGTGAACAAAAAGACACACATTTGCCCGTTTTCCTATTGGAAATAGTGATATTTTGAAATATCACTGTCCTAGTCACAAAAGCAAAGTCTGTGGGGAGTAATAGCCATTTTCTATACGTTTGAGGCATAAGCAGTTAGGAAATAACACTTACTACCCAGGAACAAAAATTGTGTTACATAGTGTTGTTATTTCCAGTAATGTAACAGTTAGATTGATCTTGCAATTTCCAATAATATAACTAAAGCTAAAAAGCTTCATAAGACGAAAGATACTAACTCCATTCTTGCCTGAAGGTTTGTTTTTGCTGATGCTAAGCAAAAAAATACTTATGTTGGATGAACTTTGAATACAGTGAGGAAATTAGTTGATTACACAGTGCACATTTTGTAAGTTAATGTGGCTAAAACTGAGGATAAAGCATTTTCTAGATTATCTCTTTCCTGGGTTCCTTTTCTCATGCATGCATGATTTCCTTACCAATCGAACTATTTGAACCACAAAGAATAAATAAGAATATATGGCTTACAGTGGAAAATTATTGCCTGTGGCTTTGTACATTATAACTCATATTTTTGTCTAGAGATTTTTTTCATTATCATAAAAAAAATAAACAAATAACTTCAGTCACTACTAAACCAAATTAGAAACCAAAGTACTCCACTTTAACTGGGGTGTGACATCAGAGAGCAATATTAGTTTAAATATTAACCACTACCATGACTAATGGATTATGCCTTGACCACTAGAGTGACTATTCACCTATTTAGTTTAATGCTGAAATTTACAGTTACTAAAATAGTATTTTCATACTAGGTTGTTAAATTTTAAGGTATTGTTTTCATATAAATTGTAAACAGTATTTTTGCTACCTTCAGTGTTGGAATAAAATGTTATTTTAGATTTTTTTCAGCCATGTAAAAATGTCTGGCTCGAGGTCAACTTCTTAATGACCACGTTTAGTTCCTGTACCAATGTGTGAATTACTGGGAGGCAATTAAAATTGCTGGGTATTTATGGATTAAACAATTCAACATTTTTAGCTGAGCCATGGCATGTAAAGATTTATACAATGCTAATACTAATTAGGCAAGAGGAAGAGAAAATGTAGTTGTCAAGGTTATTAATTGCCCAAAAAGCACAAGGCAGAACCAGAAGGAAGGAGACATAGCAGTGTTTAGTTGTGTGTGTGTGTGCGTGTGTTTATGATCATAGTTAAACGTGTGTGTTAGATATGTGAATGTGGTGGCATGTGAGCCTTAAGGTGATCCTTGTACTTGTAAAACACATATCAGTTTTTGTAATTAGGTAAAACGACCTAATTACCAAATTATTTTTTCAGTCTAAAGCTGGGTCCACACCTGAGCGATCAGATGCGCAACTTAATCGCTTTTATGTGGACGTCCCTGCAACCAGATGTGAGCAGTTGCTTGAAGTAGAGCCGGGCTTTACTTTCCAAGCAACCTCCTGAGCGACTTCTGGAGACATAGGCGATCACGTGGCAATTTGCAAACTCTGATTGGTTCTTATAACACTGACTGCACGCCTTGCGAATCCTGTCATAAAGAAGCGCTAATTAAAAAAATGTTGGCGGTAAAATTAAACGGTTTCGTCCAGCTTTTACGTAGCTTTATTTTTTCTTTAGGGAATATGGCATTTAAAATAACAACAGTTGAAAAAATAATAACAGCCAACTCTTCCTCGTAAATTACTGGACATGTTACGACCTGACCAAAAAAAGAGTCACCTCAGTTATCAAAAAAAAATTTAATAATTACAATTCTAAACTTGTAGACAAAAAAAACGTGTCAACTCAGTTGTCAAAACCAAAAAATAAAACAATTTCACCTTATAGATGGAATGAAAAATATCTTTAAAAAATTAAACTTGTAGACATGGGAACCTTGTTGCACAAGTAATTGCTCTGATGTTGCACAATTTCGTGAGCATTTGAGTTGTGCAATTGATCGCTCAGGTGTGGATTCGGCTTAAGGTTGATGTCTATTCTGACATGCCTAATTTCAAAATTATTATATTTCTGATGTCTATAAACATAAAAATAATAATGCCTAAAAGAAGCTCATCCAGGTCTTTAAATATCTAAGTTGTTACCCTTAGTCATTGATCATTCTTCAAAAATGTATTCAATGCCCCCAGCAAAACTGATTTGCGTTGGCAACACAACTGCATTTGGTGCAAAGGGTCAATGCAATGAGAAATTAAACTGCTGTGGTGCATAGGTTCACCGCCAATATCAGCAATAGCTGGTACATGGAG
Organism: Polyodon spathula; assembly: GCF_017654505.1. NCBI lineage: Eukaryota > Metazoa > Chordata > Actinopteri > Acipenseriformes > Polyodontidae > Polyodon > Polyodon spathula. Next base: position 61,533,682 of record NC_054536.1, on the reverse strand, counting down.
AACGACAAGGAAAAGTGCTGAAGGCTCATTATAGTACAGCAAAGCTACCCCTTGGTTGGTCCCTACCACTACTATCCAATCCAATCCAAGTCTAATATTAGTATGAAGTAAATAACCGCTACTCTTGCATAGGAAATAGACCCCCTTGAAGCTGGTTAAGCTTAGCCACCCTAGCTAGCAGTATCCAGTTCTGCAATTTCAGTTTGAACAAGATGCTGGAGACACCCGCGTGAGGCTTCTAATAAAGGGGTGGAGGATGACTCAAGTTTGGATAACATGGTTAACAGCTTAGGAAAGGAAATGGATACAAGAACAAATACTTTTTACAATGGAAAATGCAATTGTGCAGCTCAAGACCTGCAGTGAGAGCCCTTGGGCAAGATGTGGCACTACAGTTTTGTAGCTATGGCTTGACAAAGCTAACAAATGTCAGGGGTGTGAATAATCATCAAGGGAGAAAGGGTCAAGTCAGATGAGTATTGTTCATGTTTATTTAAACAGGTGATGTAATGGTATGATTTGAATATATTTTGTTATTTTCTTGTTGTTTAGTTTAAGTGTGGTCTGGCAGTGGTGGTGTTAGCAGCTTGTGCGTGGTCGGCAGAAAAGTAATTAACAGAGTTGCTGTATGACCATGCAGATATTAAAAACCCTGTGCAGAATGTGACCAATTGATTAATGTATTGCTAATCTGGAGATGGTCATCGTGTGGGCGTTCAAGAGGAGGAACGTGTGTGAGAGCCAGAGAGAGAGAGAGAGAAAACAAAAATAAACCAGTTATAGGATCAATGAAGGTGACTGCCTCTCCTGATCTAGATATTGTGGTGCTTTATGTGCTCGAGAGTTTGTTTTGTTTAAACATTTTATTTTTGCTCTGTGAGCAGTGTTTGATTGTTGAAATATTTATTTTGTTTTTGAATAAAAACAGTGCACCAGGGTCATTCCGTGTCAAATCAACCAAAATCCAGGAAAATCCCTGCCTCAGGATTTAGATTTAGATCATATTTTGTGTAGTGGAAGATAGTGAGATATGAAACCAGGCCAAATATTTAAGATTGATGAAGATTTGTTGAGATACACCCCCTTCTGAAGGGGCGGCAGGGGGGGAGGTTAGTCATACTTGAAACACGTCTCATTTTGAGTGATTTTGAGGATCTAAAACTGATATTTGGAATATCAGTAGCCCTATGAATGCTTCTGTACAAATAGCCAGGTAGGCCTTCTGTAGAATTTGTGCAAAATACGTACTACCACTTTAGTATTTCTGTGTTGCTGGGGGCCGTAAAACTGGAAAACAGTCCACAGTTTAATAATTCTCCGTCCAGGTGGGGCACCACCACTATTTAAAGACTTTAATCAGTCGACAGCAAGTCACAATCCATCACAAGACTCACCCTTCATTCAAAAACATTTCGTAAAACATTTTCTATACCATTGAAAAAAATTGATGGAGACCGATTGCCAAGTCAATTATTTCACCACAAGTCCTTTAAACGTTCATCTATAACTCATGAATGCAAGATTCATTTTTTAATGAAAAACCACTTGCATATAAAGATTATACACATTTTATGGTTTTAGTTTATGGATTTATTTACTTATACAAGGTTTATGGTTTCTCTTGGTTTAAGCTCAAACTATTTGCTAAAATTATAAAATTTAACCCAAAACATAAATGTGTGTTGTTCATGTTTGTAAATTTATTAAACTGTGAATTATTTTACCACAATTCCTTCAAATCCTCATCTACAAGCCTACCAAAGCTCAGTTTGTTAACTCGTGTCCCACAAGTGGTTTCAGCCCTTCAAAGATCGGGCCATATTCAATACTTTCATCCTGAAGACTTTTTGTGGGTTCATTAAATCGGACAGTAAAGTAGGTAGACAGTGGCAGAGCTGCATACAGAAAGACAGTTAAATTATTAGTGAAAGTGATATCTCTTCTGCTTTAGAAGGAACATGCTTTTAAAAATCACTCAAGAATTTGACAATTGGACAATTTTTCATTTTCAAGGCCTCCAGCAACACAGAATAACTATGACTCCAGAAAAGTCCACATAGCAGCTGGAGATTGAATTCCTGGTTTGATGAAGGAGACAATTCAGAAAGCAGCTGAGGCAGGCTGAAGAAAGTCAGACGCCTCAGTCTTCTGCAAAATGATCTAAAACTTAGTTACACAAGTTTACATAAGTTACACAAAGCAGAGCACCTATGAAAGCACTGTAAAAAGGAGGAGTATGCAAGAACCAGCTTTTCTAAAGAGCAATTCAAGTTTGTGAAGAATGTATTTACCACTGGAAATATTGGCATTCTTGCAGCAACTAAGCCAGTGTTTGAAATATATCTTAACGAGACACACACTAATCCAAGAAAAAGGCAGCCTATGTCAATTCCCTCTGATATTCCACCTATTAATCCACCTGAATATCAAATGGACTATGCCCCTGTGAAAGGAGGTAGAGCAAGCTGTGATCTTCTTTGAGTGATGGTAGTGTGTCACTACTGCCTTGCCCAAAATCTCAGGAAAATTCTGCATTGACACAAACTTGCCAGCCCTCCACATTGTACTGATATCAGTCCTAAATATCCTTTTGGAGGAATTGCAGTCCAATATCATCTATAGCCTTTTGACATCCATGGTACACACTGTTACATTTTGCTCATCACAAAAACGTTCTTGTTTTTTTTTTTGTTTTTTTTTTTGTCAGCATGAAACAACTGCTGGGCTTTCTGTAAAATCTAATTTTGAAGAGTGCCCAATTCAGTACTGCATTTTTACAATGTCATTTAGAAGTTTAGGCTTGTTTTTCCTCCCTGTTACAAGCACTGTCAACTTTCTTTGCAATTGCTTTGCTGTCTGTAGAATGTGAAGAAGTTGTCATGCGACATTATTGCCTTTGGGTCTTAGATTCATTTTTAACACTGCTAGCATCCCCGGATTTCTTTCACTTCACCAAGCATTCCTTGTGTACACTTGTAATTAGTTTTGCAGGTTGCACATATTTTTATGTCATATTTAGTGGGCTTGTTAGGAATATGCTGCCTAAAGGGTCTGCATCCTCTGAAGGGGACGTTACGTTCATCCACTGTAACATTCGATCCTGGAGCAGCTCATTTGTTTCTTTCACGTCGGTTGGCTCTGGTATCACAATTATCAATGCAAATCACTCTAACAATGAAGTGAAATGTTTCCAGTGACATACTGGCTGGAAATATAGCCATACAAGTTTTTGTATTCCACAAACTAGAAATTGCTTCTCATTTGAATCTGTACACTCCAGCTAACAAAAGTAACACAATGTATGCGTGTCTATCAACCTGATAACAAGCCTGCCTTCCAAGTTGGTAATTTCAAGTATTATATTTCCGATTGCTGGTGGTATAAAAATATCAGATGTTGAGGATATGTCATGAATGCGAGTAGCAGCTTTTCGAATAGGCCAACAAACCATTGTGATCACATTGGAATTTGACAGTTGACCTTGAGTAATACATGTTATAAAAATGAAAGCATTTTATTATCTTCATGCATATCTACATAGATAAATACCTCAGGCCACATTGATCCAAGACATTGCGTTTGTTATTCAAGATCAGTTTAAAAAAAAAAAAAAATAATCAAGTTCTTACTTTTTGTTTATAAGTTCCTGACCCCAATATTTAACCCTTTGCAAACTAAAAATTCTACCCTTTAGAGGTCTGTGAACAGGCTGACTGGTGGTGACGTCATGAAGTAAACAGACAACAATAAATATGAGGGTTTATTACAAATCAAAAGGTTTAACATAAATAAAACACTGCACACAAAAGAAAATGGCACTTTGGCCAAAACAGACAGCCAAACAGACACTGGTCCCACTGGTATAAATCCAGCACGAATAGCATTTGTAATGATTAAGCTTTTTAGTTTCTCTTTCACTCACATCTTGTTCAGTCTCTGAACACACTATGTTCAGCCAAAGCTGCTGGTTTTTATATTGTGGCAGAGGGATTAACTGGCTATCAATTGTCTGGTTTATTTGGCACAGGTTTTCTTATATGTGTGGTCAACAGTCAGTTTGTCAATAATCACTCGCTCTTGACTGTGCATTCTCATTTTATCTGGATGGGGCATTTTAACCCCATCCAGGATGTCAAACAATAACAATAAAACTGCATGTTTTAACACACAAACAATACATTTTAAATAATAATAATAATAATAATAATAATAATAATAATAATAATAATAATAATAATAATAGAACCTATAGAAAATATAAAATAATACATATGCACACAGGGTCCAACTGACATGACTTGGCTTTAGGGCATGTATCGGTGCAAATATCCACTGGAAGTATACAGTAATATACTTTTCTAAACAGCTGATGGTCTGATGATTATTAAGAAAATAAGATTTACACTCTATGATGAAATATATCCCAATTTACCTAATTTGAATTCAAAACAATTCACTCAAACCATTTCTTTTTAGAAATGTCCTTATACAGTAAGTGTAATTTAGTGATCTGCCTAAAAACTGTAAAACTACCAGTGGTAGCTACAACCCCGAGGAACTAGGAATTTATAAATACCATGTATGGTTTTGATTTTACACCAAATTGTTTGAGGGCTGCGCAAGCCCATCTACTTCAGATTATTTTCTAGAATCAGTGTGAGCGACCTGTCATCCCATCAACATCTTCTGTGTTAGGGTCGTTAAGCATTCTTAGTTATGTAAAGCAATTGAGTATGTTCTCTGGTAATGCATGTGCTTTAAAGCCAAGAAATACGGTAATCCAAACCATAGATAGTGAAATGCTGCACCACATAAAAGAAGTATCGTTATTGCCATGAGGCTTCAGTAAAATTTATTTCGATTGGGGCGTCATCTGTGAAGTTTCTTCTGTGAATATTTTACTAAGTTAATGTCCCGACAGAAAACAAAAAAACTAAAACGTAGTTATAAAAAAAAAAGAATGATATATTGCTCTTGGCTTTAGAACATAATAATTCAGTTTTGGTTGATTGTCTGTAGTTTATCAAAGGGTTTTATTAACCTCAGACACTTGGGTGCTCACCACCATACACGCCTGTTACACACACCATCACATTCTCTAGTCTGTCCGGCTGGGCGACTGGTTTACTACTGTGGACTTAAAAGACGCGTATTCACGTTCCTATTCATCCTGCACACAGGAAATACCTCTGCTTCACTTTTCAAGGAAGTGTCTTCAAGTTTTTCCGTGCTGCCATTCGGCCTCACCTTTGACCCCTGCACGTTCTCAAAGTGTGTGGACGCCATCCTGGCCTTTGCGGCTGCATGGGACCAGGGTGTTGAATTACCTGGATGACTGGTTGATCTGTTCCCAGTCGCAGGAAGGGGCAGTGGCCCACACTGCTATAGTGACGGAACCTCTGTCGAGGCTGGGTCTCACCCTCAACGATAGCCAATTAATCCCAGTGCAAAGTATGGTTTACTTTGGGACTCTAGCTGGACTCCTTCACAATACCAGCCTATCTGTCAAATGACAGAGGGGCCGCCATTCAGAAGTGTGTATCCCTGTTCCAACAGGGATCGATAGTGCCTCTGGTGTTGTGTCAGAACTTGCTGGCTTCATCAGCCCTCCAGCTGGGGTTACTCCATATGCGGCCGCTTCAGGTGTGGTTCAGTGCCTTCCGGCTACACCCCAAATGCAACAGACACCATGTGCTGGTGGAGGCGAGTATCTCACATGCGCGAAAGTATAAGGATGGGGGTTATCCACAGTCGTCAGGTGGTGACAACGGACACATCCAACTCGGAGTCTGCGGGCCCTGGTCAGGCCTTTGGATATCCCTGCACATAAATGAGCTGAAGTTGCGAGCAATACTGTTGCTCCCGGCCTTCCTAGAGAAAGTCCAGAGAGAACAGACGACAGTTCTGGTGGCTGCCAGGTGGCCCAGGAGAATCTGTTTTTCAAACCTTCACCAGCTGATGCAAGGCTAGCCCTGGGAGAGCCTAGATCTCCTAAGTCAGACGTAGGGCACACTCTGGCACTGAGAACCGGGCAAACTCCAATTGTGAGTCTGGCCCCTGAAGGGGACTGTCTATTTGCCTTAGGGCTCTCAGACGCAGTCATCAGTACACTGCAGAATGCTAGGACCAGAGGTCATGACCCTATTTATTGCCCTATGGCAATTATTTTAGATCTGCTAGGTGGGTAGGTCTCCCTCTATGCTGAAAGTGTACCAGCTCTATCTACATGCCATGTCCCCATTGACTCCTTGGGCGCTTATTTTCTGGTGACCAGTTTTCTAAAGGGTGTTGGCAGTTACGTGCCAACGTTACGTTGAAAGGACTTCCTCCCTGTGTGGAGTCTAGACGTGATATTGGAGGCTCTTACTAAGGCCCCATTTGAGCCTATACATTTCATAGAGTTGAATTATCTCGCTATGAAGACAGCCTTTTTGTTACCCATCACCTCCACTAAGCAGTGCACAGTGCCTGTATGTGTATTTGGGGGATGATGGAAATAGGGTATCGTTATATAAAAAAAACCTAAGCTGGTTACGACTTTCTACTTAAACCAGTCAGTGGAACTAGAGGCATTCCATCCCCCTCCTTTTTCTTTGGAAGAGGATCTGAGATTAAATTCCCTCTGCCCGGTTTGGGCATTGAGAGATTATGTGGATTGGATGAGAGCGCTGCGTCAGTAGACCAAAACTTCGTCTGTCATGGTGAAAGGACCCTGGATCAAGCCCTCTCGAAGCAACGACTGTCCCACTGGGTTGTGGATACATTTTCGATTGCATATACTAATGCCGGCTTACCCCAACCTGGGAGGGTGGCCGCACACTCTACCAGAGGAATGTTTATGTCATGAGCCCTCTGGGCTACTCTGCATACATTCACCATGTTCTACCGACGTAACATGGTAGATTCCTCTATGCCTTCATTAGGCACAAGGGTCCATGAGGTTGCACACTCACACCACAAACATTAGTTTGGAGGTAGCGAGACGTCTCTCATCTACTGTCTCCGCTCACTCTCCCTCGCAATGGTTTTGATATACTTTCCCAAAGTATTGTTGAACGTCTTCGAATTAATCCTTTGCAGCCCTATGTCGGACCAAATCCTACATTACAATTTTCCCTTTCCACTCCGTAAAGATGTAAAGCAGAGGTCTCTAGCCTTTTTTTTCTGTGGAAAAAAATGAGAAAACCTTTCAATGGCCGAGTGAGACCGATAGGAGCCGAATGAAGCCGAGAAAGGGCGTATCTGATAGCCCCATGCACCACAGAGATAACATGGACATAAATAAAGGAGATAGCTGCTTCTGCATCCAGCCTCAAGGAATATTCCAGACATTTGCAGAGCTTTTTGGGATGTTATTGTAATAAAATAATAACTTGGATCGCATTGCTGATGCTTCTGACTTACTGTTGGAATCAACTACTGCCACATGCCCCTGGACCCCTGGCCGACTAACATTGTCCGTCTCTGTGCTTCTGATCTTGCTCTCTCCATTACGCACACTCTCAACCTGTCCCTGGACACTGGCTCAGTTCCTGCTGCCCTCAAGCTTGCCAGGGTCATGCCGGTATTCAAAAAATGCTCCCTTGACCCAGCTGACTTATCTAATTTCCGTGAATCTCTAATCTTGTTTCCAGCCGCATACCAGTACTGAAACTGCTCTACTCCGGATTGTGAATGATCTCCTGCGCAATGCTGATGCTGCTGCTCTCTCTGTGCTTGTCCTTCTTGACCTAATAGCTGCTTTTGACACCATAGATCACAGCATTCTTCTTGACCACCTTCAGAAGTATGCTGGAATCTCTGTAACCTATCTCTTCTGGATGTCCTCTTACCTATCCAGATGCATGCAGTCTGTTTTTTATGCTGGATGCAGTGGTGTTGCAAACCCAGTCACGTGGTGTCCCCCAAGGATCTGTTCTTGGGCCCCTTCTCTTCAATATCTACATACTTCCCTTGGGCCACCTCATCCGCCAATGTTTCACTCCTATGCTGATGACACCCAGCTCTACTTAAAACTCCACCCTCGTAGCCCCTCTGCCATGGTCCAGCTCTCTGCCTGCATTCAAGACATCGAGGCCTGGATGTCTGCCAATATTTCTTCAACTGAACACTAACAAATCTGAACTCCTTTTAGTAGGATCTAAAACTCAACTTAAGAATCTCAACATAGCTGCCCTGAACCTCAGAGACTGTCTGCTGCTGCCTTCCCCCAAAGTAAGAAGCCTTGGTGTACTTCTCCTCCGTGGTCAAATCTTCCTTCTACCATCTTAGAAACATCTTCAAAGTCTGTCCCTGCCTTTCCCTCCTGGATGCGGAGATACTTTGTCATGCATTTGTCTCCTCTCGACTCGACTACAGCAACTCTCTATATGGTGCTAGTTCAGAATGCTGCTGCTAGGATCCTTACCAGATGTAAAAAACGTGATCACATCATCCCCCTGTCTTGCTCAGCTGCACTGGCTACCTGTAAAGTTCAGGATTGTGTTCAAAACTCTCCTGCTCGCCTACAATGCCCTTCATCACACAGGTCCCGAATACCTCCTCAACCTGCTGACTTGCTATGTCCCTGCCCTCAAGCTGAGGTCCTCCAACTCTGGCCTGCTTGTTATCCCCAAGCAAAAGTGCACTGCACTTGGAGAACTCTCATTTAGCTTCATGGCTGCGACTCTCTAGAACTCTCTCCCAGCTTTGGTTCGTGATGCTCCGTCTGTAGCTCTCTTTAAATCAACTCTCAAAACCCACCTGTTCTCTCTTGCTTTCCATGCTCCTTAAACCTGATATCTGTTATAGCTGCTGCTACTATTTCACATATTGTTACTATCATGTGTTCTGCACTTTCCACTGTAATGTACTATTTCATGTATTCTTCACTTTCCACTGCATTTAGTGTACTATTTCCTGTATTATGCACTTTCCACTGTATTCAGTGTACTATGTATTATGCTACTATCATGTATTATGTACTTTCCACTGTATCATGTATTATGCATTTCTCTATTTGAAGTATTATGGATTTTTCTGCATCTTGTAAAGCGTTTTATGATGTTGTTCCACTATGAAAGGCGCTATATAAAATACAGATTGATTGATTGATTATTGAGGAGTTTGGTGATAAAACGAGAGATCAGGAGTGAATTTATTAGTTTGCACGTCTATAAAGAGGTTTGTGAAAAATACAGCAAACAAGGGGTGGGACTTGGCTGGAGATACAGTACTGAGTGTCTTTTCGTGATTCAGTGACTTTTAAATCTGTTTTAAAATAAACATGTAAAATAAACAGCACGTCTGAAAATAAATTGGACCTGACGGGCCTGACAAGCACTGAATTAATGGACTGCAAAGAGTTAAAAGGGAGCGTTAGGTTACAGATGTAACCCCAGTTCCCTGAAAGAGAAGACAACCAAAAAACCTTGCGAGGTCGCATCACTTGCATTCATGGGTTGGATGCAAAAGAGAACGTGATATCCGCAGAGTGGCTACTTATTCTGTTGGTAGGCGGAACCGAGGATGTCACTCCCGGAGGGGTCTATCGGCAGCTCTGACATAAAATGCTCGGTAAATACCTGACCTGTGGCAGGCATATCCCAAAAGTATTGTTGATGGTCGTCTTCTTTTTCAGGGATCCGGGTTTACGTCCATAATGTGAATTAAAACACATATACCCATTAGTATGGTGAAAAAGTTGATTCCCATGACATATATGAACAAGATAGTATAGAATAAGAAATGGTAATGGTAATTTAAATGTAATGTGATACATGATTTTAAGTCCTAAAACACACGTTACAGCCATGAAGCATACTCTTACATGTATGTGATTGCTTACTCTTGTCTCAACATTTAAAAAAAAACTGCAGGAATTTTTGTGTGGATTGTGGAGATTGAAAGGTCTCGTTATAACAAGGTGTGAGGTGTAAAGTCATGCCTATACCTGTTTAAGATATAATAATTTAGTAGTGGTATAACTCTTTTGACTGGACAATTTAAATCCACATAAACGATTACATTTTTAGCATATCCAATTATTTATCACATATATTACATTTTTACACTTTAGTAAACAGCACAACTGTGCCATAAAGATTTACTATCATATTACATTTTTTTATTGACATTTTGAAATCAATTGGCAGCATGAAATGCCTATACATTTCAACAAGTTCTGACTGTAATAGACTTTTTTTTGTGTGTGTGTAAGGTTATTACATATTAATTCTGGGAGAACCTGCATCTCTGCATCCACCGGTTCTAGCTCACAGACAGTTACACATGCTCACTGACTGTTTTTTTTATTTTTATTTTATGAAGGTTTGTAAAGACTTGAAAAGCTTAACCAATATGTGAAATTAATTAAATATCCGAAAAATTAAAACATGCTGCTTTGGGTTTAGGCTTAGCCTGAGGATTGTATCAATTTTAAGTGATTCATGTATTATCTGTATTGGTGGATGTCAACCACAACAATACCTTTAGCTGATACTGTTAGAGTTCACCGGTGTCCTTCATTGAATACTGAAATAGCAGTGAATAGTCTGACCTCGACGAGGCCATCCTCACTCAACAGTGCTGATTGATGAAAGTGAGACTTCAATTTGCTTGCAATCTCAGCATCTCAGTCCCTGTAGGCATTCAAGTCCACTGCAGTCTTAAATATCAATAATTGTAGAGTTCAGGGTTAAACATCTATTATACTTAAGGGGGCAACAGAGTGAAATAGGTCTGCAGTTTATGTGGCTGTCAGACATAGCACATACAGAGCTAGGTAATACAAACAACAGTGAATAATTAAAAATGTTGGTTCCCAAGACATATATAAACAAGATAGTATAGAATAAGAAATGGTAATGAAAAGCTTAATGCAATGCGATTTATGATTTTAAAGACCTACGCTGGTGCAAATTAGGTGCGACAATCATGACTGTGACAGAGAGCGAATTAATCCTAGTCAATCTCCCTCCTAACCTGTGAGGGTGCTATATAACAGGAACAGTGTGCCCCGTACTGGATGGTTTGTCCGTTCATTCCAGTGACAGTCGGAATCTAGCCATCCAGGAAGGGGGCAGAGTCACAATGGGAGAAGTCAGCACCCTAATATGGTACGTGATGTGTCAGTCATGGTTTGGAGGATACGTGATTGAACTAGCTATCGCAGGGGGAGTGACTAAGGGTATTTCAGGGGATGTGACGATGCAATCTGTTACTTTTGTTTTGGTTACAAGCGAACAGACCGAAAAATTATAATTGTGAGTGTTGTATTTTGTTTTGTGTCCAGTCTGTTTATTTATAATTATTAGATGGCTAAACAAACTGGGAGCTGTCGCTGTCAAGCCAACATTAACCCTGGATTACAACTACTGCACCAGTCTCTACTATGTATTCACCTCCAGCACAGAAGCACCGCGAATGGATGTGGAACCGTGCCAGGACATTGCCTTTGTTTATTATTATTATTTCAGGACTGAAACCCAGTATTATTTCGCTGAGCAAACTACACATTGGCGTGTAGTTGCCAGCACTATTATTGAACGGTGCCAATTCACGAAAGAGATAATAAAATAACTGTTTGCACCATGAATTCTGTCTGTGTGTTACTAACTACACACACACACACACACACACACACACACACACACACACACACACACACACACACACTACTAACCACTTTGCCACAAAAATTAATTAAATATCCAAAAAATTAAAACATGCTGCTTTGGGTTTAGGCTTAGCCTGAGGATTGTATCGAGTTTAAGTGATTCGTGTATTATCTGTATTGGTGGATGTCAACCACAACAATACCTTTAGCTGATACTGTTAGAGTTCACCGGTGTCCTTCATTGAATACTGAAATAGCAGTGAAGAGTCTGACCTCAACGAGGCCATCCTCACTCAACAGTGCTGATTGATGAAAGGGAGACTTCAATTTGCTTGCAATCTCAGCATCTCAGTCCCTGTAGGTATTCAAGTCCACTGCAGTCTTAAATACCAATAATTGTAGAGTTCAGGGTTAAACATCTATTATACTTAAGGGGAGCAACAGAGTGAAATAGGTCTGCAGTTTACATGGCTGTTAGACATAGCACATACAGAGCTAGGTAATACAAACAAATGTGAATTAAAACACATATACCCATTAGTATGGTGAAAAAGTTGATTCCCATGACATATATGAACAAGATAGTATAGAATAAGAAATGGTAATGGTAATTTAAATGTAATCCGATACATAATTTTAAAGACCTATACTGGTATGCAAATTAGGTGCTAGAATCGTGACTAATTTACAATATGTGGAATATCTTCTTATGTTCTCACAATACCAATGGTATAACACAGTACTCTTCAGACTTGTGACATACAATCTAAGACATACAATCTGATACTCCCAGAGATGTAAATAAAAGCTAGAAACTGGGAAAAATCTATGGTTATTGTCATAAAATTCCTGCCTATTTTCATGAGATGCTTCTGGAAAAACACAAATTCTTCTTACCTATCTTTTTTCTCCATGACAATTGACTGATTGATATTTTGCTTGAGATTAGGAGATGCAACAGGGGGAGATTGGGGGAGATCTTTAAGCAGTGCATAAAAAATGGATGCCACCCACTTCACAGAGATGATGGATCTCCTGCGCCAGACCCTGACTGCTGCAGTGCAAGCGGCTGCCAGACCGGTTGGACCAGATCCCCGGTTGTTAAGACCCACCAAAATGACAGCAGAGAATAGATCTGAAGCCTACCTGGAGGTGTTTGAGGCCCTGGTGACCTCTGCTGGTTGGGACCCAGCCCAATGGGCTAGTTATCTCTTGCCCCAGCTAACGGGGGAGGTGCAAGCAGCAGCAAGGACGCTGTCTTCCAAGTGGATGATGGACTACCCCATGCTGAAAGCAACCATCCTGAATCGCGTGGGGAGCCACATCGCAGGGATACCGCCGAAAGTTTTGGGAGGAGTGCTTCTCACCGGAGGAGCACCCCAGAACCATCGACCATTAGTTGAATGAGTACGCCCTGGGGTGACTGAATCTGGATGCAATCACCAAAGCCAGGCTGGGGAAAATAATAGTGGTGGAGCGATTTCTGGAATGCTTGGCTCCGGGACCACGACTGTGGGTACGGTGGCAAGCACCCCCCACGCTGGACCAGGCGGTCGCACTGGCAAAGCAGCACCAGGCAGCAGAACCTAAGCCAACTAGGCTGCCTGGGCAAAGAACTACTAGATCACCCCCTCCACTAGCCCTGGATAGGGTGAAGGTACTGGGGGGAAGGGGTAGACAAGTTTGCAGATGGGGGTGGTGGTGGAAGTTCCTGGCTCGGGAACCAGGGCAGGGTGGGGTTACCCACGGACTACTGTGGTGTCGGACCGGGTCTCGTGCAGTCACCTTACCATCGAGCCCCATTAATGGCTCCTGTGTTTCCACCCCTTGCTGAGGTTCCAGGGTGAGAAACTAGTCCACTGCGGTGTTGGATGTGCAGGGAGGTGGGCCACATCGCTCGGGGTTGCCCCGTGATGGAGCACCTCAGCCGACCGGGTAAGCATGTTCAATTACCACAGTCACTTCAGCAGACAGTTTTGTTATTACTGAGATGTGAGATGTGGGAGGAACAGAAGGACAATCTGACCAATACCGTCCGGTATGTGCTGGACCTGTGCAAACATCTTGAGTCTGTAGGAAAATGGGTGCATGACGATTTGCAGCAGGCTCAGCACAGACAGGAGACACAGTACAACCGAGGAGCCCGGTTGCACAAATTTCAGCCAGGGGATAAGGTACTTCTATCATTACCTAGTTCCGAGTCGAAACTTCTGGCTAAGTGGCAAGGACCCTTTGAGGTTACACCCCAGATTGGGAGGGTGGACTATGAGATCTGCCAGCCGGAGCGGCAGAAAGAGAAACACATTTATCATATAAACCTCCTGAAGCCCTGGTTGCAATAGGAGGCATTGTTAGTAGCACAAGCATATGACATCCAAGATCTGGAACCTAATCGTTCTGTGTTGAGGAGAAAATGGTCAGTACAGATTGTGGAGAATCTGACATCAGCAGGAAGCTCCTTTCCTGCGAGAAAAACTATATTACCATCGAGAAGAAGTGTCTCGCGGTAAAATGGGCAGTCGTGTAACTCCGGTATTACCTCCTGGGGCAACACATGACCTCAGATCATGCCCCCTTAGCATGGCTTCACCGAATGAAGGATAGCAATGCCAGAATCTCATGGTGGTACTTGGCCCTGCAACCCTATGCCTTCAGGGTTGTCCACCGAGCAGGAAAGCTGCATCAAAACTCAGATTTTTTCTATTGGGAAGGCATAGGGGTGTAAGATTTTCGAATGAACCAGTGGTGCCATTCTGAAGGGGAGGATATGTAACAGGGGGAGATCTGTGCTGACTCTTCTGGTGTATTCAGTGCTGCAAGAAGAGGGCAGCAGCCGTACAATATCCGTCTTATGGTCATGGCAATGACGCAGACAGGTGGGAGAGAAGGTGTGTGGGCTTTCCCTCTCTCTGAGTGGTTGAGAGGCAGGTCTTGGGGGGGGGGATTGTTAGCCCTATAAAATAACATTCTGCTGTTTCCTCAGGTCTGCCGCTGAGCGTGCAGAAGCTCTGGTCCAGGACCGAGAACGATCGGGAGAAAAAACCCTAAAAGAAAAAGAGAACAAAAGAAATCTAGCGAAAGTGAGGAAACTTTGGGCAGATCCCCCTAAATATTCTTACAGCAGGCTGAGGGAGCGACAAGTGTAGGATGGAGACGCAAGCCATGTGAGTAGTGACGGATGGGGTAACACTGCCGAGTGCAGCACCTTTTATTTGTAGTTTGATTACTGTGTTTTATTTTCCTTTTTCCTTTCACCTTTTGTTTTTGGACATTCTTTTGAGCACCTATGAGTTTTAGACATTCTTTTGAGCACCTGTGAGTGTGCCCGTACTTGAACTTGGTACGGCCTCTGGTATTCCTGTGGTTCAGTCTACCATTGTTGGTACACTGGCCATGGTCAACAGTGCCCTCTGCGAGCTAAAAAGTAGAAGCACCCTCCTTAATAAAACTGGGCACCTGTGCAGTGTTTTCAAGTAAGCCTTTCTGTCTCCCCTATGTCAGTGAATTACCCACCACCCTTCCACAGGGGGATTCAACCGGCTACTTCATTACCAGTTACTGTCACACAAGTTTGCAAGTATCAGTGACAGCAAGAATGTTATTAAACTGGAAAATGAAAAATGACAACATCATGTTTTTTGTTTTTTTTTCCTTGTTTAAATTGGAATATTTTAATCTTACTAATGGTGTGTATGGAAAATAGACTTTTTAGATCTAAGCTATTTGGTACCTAGATTTTGATAGTAGTGCTATTTATATATTATTTTAACTTGTTTTATTGAGAACTAATATTTGCTGTGATTTAAAAAAAACAATACAATTCAGATATTTGCTTTGCAAAGCAATGCAAATATCAATAATAGGACATATAAAATTTGAAATAAAAATAGTCTGCCTATGTTTTATTTCACAATATGGAGGTGTCACTGGCATTGCCCCTTTTATGTTTAATTGTTCATTGTAAATACAGCGTTTCAGCTGTGCAGATGTTTGACATGATGTGTTTGAATAAAACATTTGCGTTGTATCCGATAGTTTGTCTTTCATTTTAATATTGATGTTGTTTAAAATGTAACCCTCATAATGACTGCTGGCAGCGGTTTTAGGTATGAGTACAGTGCTTCCTCGCTAAGGCTCTCGATTATAACACGCCTCGGATATAACGCTCTACAGCATGTCCCCCAATTCCCTATACTAGTGATTCATGCAATATTTCTACACTAAATACAGTACCGGTGTTGTTCAATCTGTAAACAACTTCTTAGTCTAACTTCCGTTTTCTGTCTCTCCCTTTTGATAAGGTGTCTGAACTGAAGAAAAGCTGTGCTGGCACTATATAACACAGACATCTTATTCAACATTTGTTTTATAACTAAATAAATATTAGGCCTATTACGTGGTTATCTTTCCTAACATATTTACTTTTTTGCTGCGAGAGGAGCTGCGGCTTTCTCCAGGAGATGAGACACTTCAGCTTCGCTTCAGCCGCCGAACCTGGGGAATCTAACCTTTTTTTTTTTTTTTTTTTTGTAAAAAATATAGCGTTGATAACATGGTGCTTTATGCATGGTTAGTTCATGGAAAGTTACACATTTGCTTCACTATATGTGCATATATATATAGAGAGGGAGTTATTTTATTTTGTATTTTAGTCAGATGTGTGTTGTTATGTGTCCCGTGGCGCCCCCCACCTCCTCCCCCGTTTATATTGCTCTTCAGTTATAACGCTTATACTGCCCCCCGCCCCGAGGGAGCACTGTATCTAGTGTTAAATGGTGAAATTCACAGTATAGGATTTGCCTGAAAAAAGTGTGCTGTGTAAGTCCACTATAATGTCATTGAAATGTTCATAAAACACACATTAACCTTTAAAGCTGGAGTCTATTGTAAAAAAAAAAAAAATGGATTGTAGCTTAACAGGAAAGTGTAATCAATCGGACTCAGAGTCTGTATGTCAGATCCAAAACGAAAAGTGCTTACAATGTATTCAATCAATGCACAGAGCAACTACTGTACTGCATAGCTTGTTCTATTCACTTGAAGTGTGAAATTTGAAATCTCAGTGATTATTCGCACATGGGTTATTTTATTTTAATTTTATTAGAAACAGTGAAAAATTGACATTCAGCTAAAAGTGGAGGTGGGGGGTGTAGATTTTTCAAGCAAAAACTGATGCACTTCCCCAAGGCTTTTTAACAAAAAATTACTTACAGTACAATTGGGATTCACATTGCTTTTGATTACCTGACCTGGTCCCATAAGGAGAGATTCTAATTTTAACAGGAAAATATTGAAAAGGTTTATTAGACAAAAAATCCCATTATATCAGTATTATTCTGGTAACTAAAATTACAAACAGAATAATGTATGGGTCAGTTCATTTTCGGCAGTAATGCATGAGTGGTGAAGCCACAAGTGCAGTAGCAGTCCAAAACCAATAAGAGGCATATATTATTATGTGACATGGAGCAGGGTTCAGGTAACAATTCATTTCAGGTAACTATAATTCTAGTTGTGATTACTGCAACCTGGTTTTAATTTTGGGCCCGACCAGGCTTATTGTGCTACTAGGCTGGGATGTAGAGTGTGCTGTTGTTGCTTAGAAGCCCTTGAGGTTAATGTGCTAGCTGCTTTGACTAACTACTTTTATTTGCACAGTTGATAGCAACTGCTGTTACAGAAGTATATAACTTCTGACAGTCCCAAAATGCAGCCTCTTTCCTACCTCTGCCTTTTTTTGTCTCTATATACTGTCTACACTGTTCCATACCTCTGCTGCCTTCTAACCACTACTTTGTCCACTTTGTCAAGGAAATTCATGGTTAACTTCTTGCGCCCCCTATGTCCCGCGGGCGGGACATGGTACTGCAATTACACATTATATTACAAAAATCATCTGTAATATTATTACAAAAGCAAAACATCAAAAAAAAAAAAACTGACTCAATGTCAGAAACGTTGTTTTCGTACCGGCAAACAGCGAAGGAATTTTTCGAATTCGCCATTTCACCGCTGAGATATTCCCTTCACAATGTGTTTATTATTATTATTATTATTATTATTATTATTATTATTATTATTTATTATTATTATTCGTAATTTTCAATATGCATTTTTACTGCAAATGTTATTAGAAAATGCAACCATTTGACTCTCAAGGGGCACCTAAAAATATATTTTTTTTTTAAATAATTTTTATTGCATAGTAAAGAGCAACACCATGTCTCATCTATGCTATGCTGCTGTATACGGTCCCTGATCTTTACGATGCAATACATGTTGCAAGAATTAATTGTTGCTTCCCGGTCGTCTTTATTATTTTCTCATTGATGTTCATTGATTTAGATTATTGCATGGGAGTGTTTAGCAAACTTTTTTTATATTTCCATGATTACAAGGAGTGATGTTACTCACCTAGAGGTTTCTTAGCCTTTCAAGATAAGCTGTCTGTCTGCTCCAACAATCACTCACTCAGTTCCTTTGTTTGCCACATGTCAATCAAAGTAAAGATGAAAGGAACTGAGGTGTTTTCAGTCTGGCAGCCTGATTTAGAGCAGCAAAGGTGTCTGCAATCTCATTATTATTATTATTATTATTATTATTATTATTATTATTGTAGACATTTAGCAGAAGCTCCAAAAAGGCCACCTTTTGAATGAAATATTGGACAAATAAGTAAAAAAGACGATTACAAAATCTAATTCATGTGGCAATGTATAGCATGTGAGGTGCCAGAAGGTAACCTCCCTTTTAGATCTTGTTCAAGAGACTAGTGTATGACTGGCCATAAAGATTTACACAATATTCATTTTTGGAGTGGTTTGGGGACCCTTGGGCCTAGCTTTATAAAAACTCATATAGAATTTGATCCCTTTATTCAATCAGTTTTTATCCAATGTAGTAGACATGTTGGGGAAGGACTGGAATAAAATCTGGCTCTTTTTATGTGCTGCAAGGTGAAAAAATGACGATAGAATATAAACAAATGAAAAGCGTTTCTTGTTTTTTATGTTTTTTTTTTCTGGATATCTCCTTCCAGTGTGGTACTGAGTAAGACTTATATCAAATCTGAGGTTTTAGTCCTAATGGCCAGGGGGTTACCTTGAATTCAAACCCTGAACCATGCCTGTGCTGTCTATACTTTGGAAGATAATGTGATTTATTTAAGGCCATAGCCCTCCAGGCGGAAATTGCCTGTGGGAGGCTGGGGGTTTAACTGGTTAAATTCATTTCCCAGATATTTAATTCAGACTGTTGTCTGTGTGGTATGCTGTGTGATTGGGTTGTTAACACCAATTCCAGAGCATTCTTAACCAGATATACTTCAAAGCTTGTTGTTTAGACCAAGGCATAGGCCAAAAACTGTGTTAGCATTTTGGAAGGCGAGCTTCAAAGAGTTATCTGATTGTCTGCTCTCCTAATAAATGTAATAATAATTTGGATTGTTAGGTTTCTTTTTGTCTTATATCAAATACACATTTATGATTGATTTGAAATACTTAAACATACATAATGTTAATTGTTAATCTCTTTTCATCATGAATCATCATCATCTTTCATCATGAATCTTTTCATCCTATCCAGTTTTAAATAACTTTAGCATAACTGAGGCAGAAGTGTTAAAGGGACTAGGAGCTCTTAAAATAAACAAATCCCCTGGGCCGGATGAGATCCTCCCAGTAGTACTCAAAGAAATGAAAGAAGTAATTTACAAACCGCTAACCAAGATCATGCAGCAGTCTCTTGACACAGGGGTGGTACCGACAGACTGGAAAATTGCAAACGTAATACCGATCCACAAAAAGGGAAACAAAACTGAACCAGGTAACTACAGACCAGTAAGCCTGACTTCTATTATATGCAAACTTATGGAAACTATAATAAGATCCAAAATGGAAAATTACCTATATGGTAACAGGGTACTGGGAGACAGTCAACATGGTTTTAGGAAAGGGAGATCGTGCCTAACTAACTTGCTTGATTTTTTTGAGGATGCAACATCGATAATGGATAATTGCAAAGCATATGACATGGTTTATTTAGATTTCCAGAAAGCTTTTGACAAAGTCCCGCACAAAAGATTAATTCTCAAACTGAACGCAGTTGGGATTCAAGGAAACGCATGTACATGGATTAGGGAGTGGTTAACATGTAGAAAACAGAAAGTACTGATTAGAGGAAAAACCTCAGAATGGAGTGTGGTAACCAGCGGTGTACCACAGGGATCAGTATTAGGTCCTCTGCTATTCCTAATCTACATTAATGATTTAGATTCTGGTATAGTAAGCAAACTTGTTAAATTTGCAGACGACACAAAAGTAGGAGGAGTGGCAAACACTGTTGCAGCAGCAAAGGTCATTCAAAATGATCTAGACAAGATTCAGAACTGGGCAGACACATGGCAAATGACATTTAATAGAGAAAAGTGTAAGGTACTGCACGCAGGAAATAAAAATGTACATTATAAATATCATATGGGAGATATTGAAATTGGAGAAGGAATCTATGAAAAAGACCTAGGAGTTTTTGTTGACTCAGAAATGTCTTCATCTAGGCAATGTGGGGAAGCTATAAAAAAGGCTAACAAGATGCTCGGATACATTATGAAAAGTGTTGAATTTAAATCAAGGGAAGTAATGTTAAAACTGTACAATGCACTAGTAAGACCTCATCTTGAATATTGTGTGCAGTTCTGGTCACCTCGCTATAAAAAAGATATTGCTGCTCTAGAAAGAGTGCAAAGAAGAGCGACCAGAATTATTCCGGGCTTAAAAGGCATGTCATATGCAGACAGGCTAAAAGAATTGAATCTGTTCAGTCTTGAACAAAGAAGACTACGTGGCGACCTAATTCAAGCATTCAAAATTCTAAAAGGTATTGACAGTGTTGACCCAAGGGACTTTTTCAGCCTGAAAAAAGAAACAAGGACCAGGGGTCACAAATGGAGTTTAGAAAAAGGGGCATTCAGAACAGAAAATAGGAGACACTTTTTTACACAGAGAATTGTGAGGGTCTGGAATCAACTCCCCAGTAATGTTGTTGAAGCTGACACCCTGGGATCCTTCAAGAAGCTGCTTGATGAGATTTTGGGATCAATAAGCTACTAACAACCAAACGAGCAAGATGGGCCGAATGGCCTCCTCTCGTTTGTAAACTTTCTTATGTTCTTATGTTCTTATAATTATGGCAGAATCACTATTTCTTATTGAAGTATTGTGTTTATTATGGTTAATAATTACATTATGAGCGATTATGGATATTTTCTTTAATGGTAATTGGCGAGGACACAGTTGTGATATAAATCCTAGCTATACAATATAAATATGCATGAAAACTTTATCCACTATGACTATCTCTCCTATCCCAGTCATTCTCTCCTTGTCCTCGCTGAATCTCTAATCAGCAGTTCTCTAACCCTTCCAACCTGATCTCTCTACAACTCCCCCCATCCTATGATCCTTCCTCCTGCTCTCTATCTTGTGCATTCTGAAACTGCCAGTAAGACTGCAACAAGGCTGACTTAAACTCTGCCCATGCCTTGTATCTCTCTATAGATTTTCTGGCCCTTGCAAAACATGGATCACTCCTGAGAACACTGCTACCCCAGATGCCCTCTCCTCGCTCGCTGTTCTTGCTCCTCAGGACTGGATTCCTAATTTCTCCATCCTGGAACTTTTCAATCCCCTCTGCTTTCTCTTCTGCTTCTCCATCTGCTTCTTATTATTCTCCATCGCCCCCTGCTCACTTTTTGTTGACTTCTTCTTCTCTTCTAGCACTACCTCTATTCCTGTCATTATTTTAAGCTATTTTATCATTCATCTCTCCAACACAACACTACTGGCTTCCTCTCTCTCTTTAATTCCTTCTCTCTTCAACTCTCCCCCTCACCTCCTACTCACAAAGCTGGCCACCAACTGGAACTTATTTTCTCCAGAAACTTCTATTTTCCTTCTCCTACTATTACCCCCTTCCCCTTTTTGGATAACTTTTTCATCCCCTTTCCTCGCTGCTCAATTTCCCTAACCAACTTTACTTTCCCTGTTCTCTCCCTTCTTCCCCATTGACTCATTCTCCCAGCTTTTGCAGACTGCCACCATGACTCTTTCTTCCTCCCTCACCGCAACTCTTGACTCCTCCTGTCCTATCGCCTCCGCACCCTGCTCACTCCTCTTCCCCCAGCCCTAGCTATCCTCTACGTCACTCATCCCATAATGAGCTGCGCACTGCTAAGTGGCGATGGCGAGATCCAAACTACCCTCTGATTTAGCCCTCACCTTTGCCATACACTCTAATATCGATCTATTAGACTATTCTCTACTAACAACCCCCGGCAACTTTTCTCCAACCTTCTCTTGACCCTTCCTCTGCCCAGAACTATTGCCCTGTTTCTCCTGTTCCTCTCCAAAACTCAAGCAAGCTGTCCACTGCCAGCTGGCATTCTTCCTCACCAAGCACTCTCTGCTTGACCCTCTTCAATCTGTGGTCTGTCCTGCACATTCCATGGAAACCACCCTCCTTTCTGTAACTGACTCCTTGGCTGCTTCCCTCTCTATTCTAATTCTCCTTGACCTTTCCTCTGCCTTTGACACTGTTGATCATGCTATTCTCCTCTCTCTGACCTAGGGACCTCAGGCACTGCTCTTACCTTTTTTCCTCCTATCTCTCTAATGTTTCTTCCAGGTTTCTGGCTGTGGCAATCACTCTTCTTCTTACCTCTCTACAGTTGTACCTCATGGATCTGTCCTAGAACCCCTCCTGTTATCATTCTATACAACCTTAGGTGTTATTCTTGACCTCTCTGTTTCCTTCTCTCATCACATCTCTTCACTGACATGCACTTTTCGCTTCTTTCTTAGCAACATCTACCAAATCAATCTTTTTCTCACTACTTATTCCAAACAACTCCTGATCCAAGATCTTGTACTCTCCAGATTAGACCACTGTAACTCTCTCCTTGCTGGTCTCCCTGCTTTGGCTTTACAGAAACATCGCTCATTACCGAAGAGCAATGATACAACACCTTCTTGGATGTGCTGCAGAAACAACATGGCTTAAATGCTATGATTGCAGGAGATTTTGGATGACTTGAAGGAGCCAATAAAAAACACAAATGAAACAATCAAAGCTTTAAGGGAAGAATTGCTGTACATAGTAAGTCTCTGAAGATGCTTCAGTTCAAATTTGATAGCTTACAATCCACAGAACAGTCAAACCAACAAGATAACAGATTGAACACTTGCAAAGCAAGGCTGCAGAGATGGAAGACATGAGACAAATAAACAACATATGGCGAGTGGGGTTGGCTAATCTAAAGAAGTCTCGAACCCATCTGATTTTTAAAGACCCTACTGCCAAAGTTAATCCCCTCTTTGAGAGGTCGGCAGATTGAAATAGAAAGAGTGCACAGATTGTATAATGGTAATGATTCTCATCAGAACCATCTTTACACTGATATTTAACCTGCTTAGATACAGTGATAGCCAGCTGATACCGCAAGGAGTAAAAGCATTCCCATTGCCCATTGCTTCCCCCCCCCTGATTTTAGCAATGCTACTGCTCAAAAATTTATAGCAATTAGGAAACTGATGTTGGCAATAGGACTGAAGCTGTTTCTCATTTCTCACTTCTCTCAAAGTTGTTCAAAGCAGCCAGCATTATCTCTTTAACTCTGCAAAAGAAGCTGAGGATTTATTAGCATCCCAGTGAGGTTCCAGGACTTAGCCCCCCATCCCTGCAGACGAAGGCGCTTCAATGTTGGAAACAAAACAAAGCACCTCTACCAACCCATCTATAACTTCAGTCTGACCCTCCTGTGGCTTCTGTTGACCCTGCTGTAGAAGGCATGGAGATAGCCTACTGGACTGGGTATTGGATTCTTAAAAATCCTTAAAGAATAGACTAGATATTAGTAATCTTCTCCCCTTTATCCTTTGCCTTTGAACCCCTGCTCTATCCCTTGCTTGTTCATACTTGTTATGTTATTTATGCAACTGCAATTTCATTTTTACCACAAAGGTTAATACGTGCATAGGAAATTATATTATGCTCTACTTTAAAATATGCATTGCTGTTAGAGAATCACGGCTCCTAAGATTTTTCAGTTTTTCCAAACCAGGTGGGTTTTCAGTGCTGAAATCCTTCTGCAGTTTGTCTTTAACATTTGAGTGAAATTATCATGCATAATGTTGGTGATGGTAAAACAAAAGAGGGGATATTTTACATTGTGTTATTTACATTATGTTTCTCCCAGTGAATGCATATACGACATTGTGAGGTTTATACCAGAAAGTTTTTTTTTTTTTATTGTATTTTAATTTTCTTGCTCTTTTACAAGCATATGTTATTGGTTTGAACCCTATTGTTTTAGAGTTCTTGCCATTGTTTAATTGATTGTCTAACTGTTTATTTTTAATTAATTATTTCTTCTCTGTTGTTCAATGCTTGCTACTAGAGTGATAATAGTGGCAGTTGGTTTTTTAAATGAAGTTGACAACCAGGGAGTGTTATGATTTGGAAACATGTATATTATAAGAGTATACTATTTTTCCACAAACCAACACATGTACGTGAGGGTTACATGGATACATTTTTTTTAAATATTGCGTTCTGTTTCCATGGCAGCATAGAATATTTACAAATGGCCTTCTCTGATGTGATAATTTCCTTTTTTAGATGACATGAACAAATATTTATTCATCAGCATCTTTAGCATTATTTAAGTAAAAGAAAAAGAGCATGCATACAGTTATTTGCCCAGCGCCTTATTTTCACACCCAGGATTGCTACAGCTACCTTTTAAAGAACATAAGAAAGTTTACAAATGAGAGAAGGCCATTCTGCCCATTTTGCTTGTTTGGTTGTTAGTAGCTTATTGAACCCCAAATCTCATCTAGCAACTTCTTGAAAGACCCCAGTGTGTCAGCTTCAACAACATTACTGTGGAGTTGATTCAACCCACGATTCTCTGTGTAAAAAAGTGCCTCCTATTTTCTGTTCTGAATGCCCCTTTATCTAATCTCCATTTGTGACCCCTGGTACTTGTTTCTTTTTTTTCAGTTTGAAAAAGTCCCTTGGGTGAACATTGTTAATACCTTTTTAGAATTTTGAATGCTTGAATTAGGTCGTTGCATAGTCTTCTTTGTTCAAGACTGAATAGGTTCAATTATTTTAGCCTGTCTGCATATGCCATGTCTTTTAAACCCGGAATATTTCTGGTTGCTCTTCTTTGCACTCTTTCTAGAGCAGCAATGTAATTTTTGAAGCAAGGTGACCTGAACTGAATACAATATTCTAGATGAGGTGTTGCTAATGCATTGTACATTTTTAACATTACTTCCCTTGATTTAAATTCAACACTTTTCATTATATATCCGAGCATCTTGTTGGCCTTTTTTATAGCTTCCCCACATTGTTAGACATTTCTGAGTCAAAATAAACTCCTTGGTCTTTTTCATAGATACCTTCTTCGATTTCAGTATCTCCCATATGATATTTATAATGCACATTTTTATTACTTGCATGCAGTATCTTCTTTCTCTCGTAAACGTAATTTGACATATGTCTGCCCAGTTCTGAATGCTGTCTAGATTATTTTGAATGACCTTTGCTGCTGCAACGGTATTTGCCACTCCCCCTATTTTTATGTCATCTGCAAATTTAACAAGTTTTCTTACTATACCAGAATCTAAGTCATTAATGTAGATTAGGAATAGCAGAGGACCTAATATTGATCTCTGTGGTACACCACTGGTTACTTCGATCCATTTTTAGGTTTCTCCTCTAATCATTATTTTCTGTTTTCTACATGTTAATCACCCCCTAATCCATGTGCATGCATTTCCTTGAATCTCTGCTGCGTTCAGTTTGACAATTCATCTTTTATGCGGGACTTTGTCAAAAGCTTTCTGGAAATCTAAATAAACTATGTCATATGCTTTGCAATTATCCATTGTTGATGTTGCATGACTGTCTACCAGGATACTGTTATCGTGTAGATAATTTTCCATTGTGGATCTTATTATAGTTTCCATAAGTTTACATATAATAGAAGTATATTAACTATATATAGGGATATTGGTCTGTAGTTACCTGGTTCGGTTTTGTCTCTGTTTTTGTGGGTCGGTATTATGTTTGCAATTCTCCAGTCTGTCAGTACAACCACTGTGTTAAGAGTCTGTTGCGTGATCTTGTTTAGTGGTTTGTAAATAACTTCTTTCATTTCTTTGAGTACTACTGGGAGGATCTCATCCGGCCCAGGGGATTTGTTTATTTTAAGAGCCCCTAGTCCCTTTAACACTTCTGCCTCTGTTATGCTAAAGTTATCTAAAACTGGATAGGAGGAGGTTGACATGTGGGACATATTGTCACTATCCTCCTTTGTAAAAACTTGTGAAAAGTAATAATTTAATATATTTGCTATATTTTTCTCTTTGTCTGTGATTTTGCCATTTGTATCTCTTAGACATTTTACCTCCTCTTTGAATGTTCTCTTGCTGTTATAATATTGTAAAAACTTTTTGGAATTTCATTTCTATCTGCTCATTGCTATCTCTCTCTTAGCCTTTCAAATGTCCTTTTTGATTTGTTTGCAGTTCCAATTACTCTTTCTGTGTACTTTGTTCTTGGTACTTTTTAAGTGCTCTACAAAGTGCCTTTTTTCTCTGAATATTTTGACTTGGCATTGTCCAGTGGTCAGTCTCAGCACACCTTGTTCTTCTGGTGGAGCTAACAGTGCCATGGTAGGATTCTGTGGTTGAAGCACATGAGAGGAAGAAACTATTCTGAGTTACCTGCTGAGGTGGAACAACAGGTGTGGAGAGTCTGTGTTTATCCAGTAGAAGCAGGTTGTCTGATGATACGTCACGCATTCCATGACCCAGCTTCTCAGAGATATTGGATTCAGTGGACAGGAATTGCAGCGTACAGTGAAGGCTTTATCTGAGGCAGCAGAGAATTAGGAACTGGCTCTGGCTGAGTAGGAAAGAGGCCGATTAGGAAGATAACAACAATGAAAAGGAATGGGTGGCTATGTTATGTAAACTCTGCTAGGTTTTTGGGGGAATGGTAGGGAGTGGTGCTGCAACACCAGTATTGCTGTCGAGCCTTCCCAAGGTTATGCAGACTTGTCGACGAAGCAACGAAAATGGGAAGTATATATCACAGTGAAGATAAATCTTGGTTGTTGACCATAACTACTATCTCATTTTATCTTGGCAATAGCAGCTACTCTCAATCAATAAAAAAATAAATAAAATAACAATTACGGACAATAGGACTGTGTGAGGCGAGAGTGTATTAAATGGAATGTCCAGACAGTAATTTATGTGTACAGAAATAAAATAATTTATTTTTATTTTCTATACACAACAAAAGGATTAAATAACAAACAAAAAAACAAAATGGTGTGAGGGAAGGAGTGCAGGGGTGAAATCCAAAACAAACTGATGACTCGTCTTTAATTTGTCTTCGTGGTGACCATAAACAAAAAAAAGACAAAAGAAATGTTAGTATTTCAAAAATCCCGCTGCACAAAAACCAGTCTCTCCCTTCACCCGTTACTACTTTATTTTTTCGGACCAACCCCGAACACAGTAGTACGTTCCCTTTAGTATGTAATGTCCCGCCTCTGTAGTCAGTGGAACACCAATCCCCAACCGACACGTGTCCTTCTCCTTCACTTGACTCCAGTGGCTGGAATTTACATACTCGTACTTCCGCCCCTCACCAAGGTGCCGCCCCTCAAAAGATGACTTTTGCCATGGTCACGAGATCTTGGTAAGGGAAGTCCCGAGTTGGTTTGATGCCATCTACTGTCGGGAGGCTGAATCACAGACCGAAAACCCTTTGACTCATCACAGACTGTCATACAGAATATTTAGGATGGCCACAAATGAGCAGGACTTTTATGTTCAAGAAAAAGGAACATGTATTTACCATGAAGAATCTGGATTTTGTACAGTATTTTGAATACAAAATTGGTACAATTCCAAGAAAATCACTATTGCTGCCAGGACTAGTTTATTTCCATAATACTGGCTTGTATCAAAAGCCATTTATATCCATCATAATTATGCTTAAGTGTTTACTGCAAATGTATTTTGTAAATGAAAAAAGAATACACTAATTAACTCTGTGAGCTAATTGCATTTACATGTTTAAAATATTGATGGAGACAGACGTAGTCACCTCTATTACTAACAGGAGATGCACAAATCAAGCAGGGAAAGGTTTTTTTTTTCTTTTTTTTTTACCTTGGTCTCATAATGCAAGACTGGCTAATAAGAAATGGTGCATTACGGATGCTCACTGGGACACTATGAAAGGGTAAATGTTTTATGCTATATTAAGGCTTAGTTTTTCTTACTTTGGGTTCAGCTGAACGATCCTTTGTTTGTTAGGGGAAATGGAAATTCATTGCAGTGAATTAATGGAAGAGAGTACAACTTGTGGCCATCTTAGCGTAAACGCAATCACTCTGATAAATGCCATTTTGCCAGGAGGCACCACATGCAGGCTAGGAATTACAGTACACAACCACAGTAGAAACAGTAGGAATACAGTTCACAAACACAATTACATGGATCGCTACAATATATATATATATATATATATATATATATATATATATATATATATATATATATATATATATATATATATTCAACAAAAAATAGGGAAAAGTAATGTTAGGGTTTCAACCCTAAGCCCACATCCAACTGTGTCCCCCCTTACGAGCAGCTGAAGAGGCAAGGCAACATAAGAAACTACACTGGGTAAGATGAACAACATAAAACTCTTTACAGGCAACACAAGAGACATCCATCATCATGGTCCACTCCATGTATGAGGTCCGCTGCCATACCAGTGTGTTGGGGGGGAAACACATGCTGATCGCCATGGAAGGCACACTTGGGATATCAATGTATTTTTTCTTGCAATTGCTTACCTGTTCTCAATGAGCAGCTTTAGAAATCCATATAAAATGGGGGAAAGGCAAGACTGAAAGTGTAAACATTGTAGACATGGCTGTCTCATCAGCCCAATTTGTTAATTTGACTGTTAACACTATTATCAATATTGCCCAACATTGGCTTGATTTACTGCTTCAAGCACAACAGGCCAGTGCCAAATGGAGCTGTTCACTCTAACAGCTTCTATCCTTGCAGTGAAAAGGTCTGCTAAAAGAATATGGAGCAGTGGTGTGCAAAGAACTATTACTCATAATTGTACTATGAAACCAAATTTGCGCGGATGCTCAGAAAGGGTCAAGGCAGGGCTTTAATGTTTATTTATTGAGGATTTCGGTCTTTTTGACATCCTGATCTGTAATTTAAATTAATCTTGTGCAATATATATTATTATTATGTATTTACCAGTTACATGGGGCTTTCTGTTGTTTATTGTGATGGGGTGGTGATTTTTTTCACAGTTGAAGTGTGAATAGACCACTTGGAGCAGATTACATTGACATGATGTAGTTACAGTCTTAGACCAATGTATTGGCACCCTACATTTAAGACAAGTCAAGAAAACATGTTAAAATAAGCATTTAGTGAACATTAGCCACCAATTAATATGACATTTACTAATCTGCAATTAAAAAAAATATATTTTCTCCCAATTTGGCATATTTTTTTCAAACTGCAGCCTCACTGTGCAGCCACCTCAGAGGTACAGCATAGGAGGACAATGCAGCTCTGGCAGCTTACAGGCAAGCCTGCAGGCACCCGGCCAGACAACAGGGGTCATGGTGTGCAGTGAGCTGAGGACACCCTGGCCAACCTAAGCCCTAACCCACCCAGGTGGCGCTCTGCAAATTGTGAACAACTCACTGAGAGCTCCCGTCTATGGTCGGCCATAGAATAGCCTGGACTCAAACCGGTGACCTCCAGACTATAAAGCACATGCTGCACTCCACTCGGGGTGCCTTTACCAGATGCGCCACTTGGGAAGTGTTAATAATGTTAATAAAGATTAATAATCTTTATTAATTAATAAACAAGGAGGACCACAGAACAAATTCAACTGAAATGATTGAAAGAAGTGGACATCTAAAGAAAATTCCAGGTACAGCAAGTAGAAGAATCAACCAAGCAACTAAAAAAAAAAAAAAAAAAAAAAAGATTAACAGCCAAGGACTTAAAGAAAGATTTAGAAGCATTAAACATCATACATACCAACTGAGCACAGAAGAGTTGTATGCATATAGACCTCACCGCAAACCACTTCTAAAGAAAATTCATAAAACAAACCATCTAAAATTAGCCAAGAAATGTATTTGCAAAGGTATCTGAAGCATTTTTCAACAAACTTCTCTGGTCCGATGAGATTAAAATATAACTTTCCCCCAAAAATGGACCATAGTATGTTTGGAGAAAAAAAAAGGACAACCCTTGTTCCAACAGTTAAAAATGGAGGTGGTTTGTTCATGATATATGTGGTGTTTTATTAGTTTAGCAGTTTAGGGACATGGATAGATTCATGTTTTTGAAGGTCAAATGAATGCAGCCATGTATTTAAAAAAAAAAAGTTAAATAATACCATCTGCTCAGAGACTGATTGGCAGACAATGTAACTTCCTAGACAACAACAACCCAAAGCATATGGCCGAGTCAGCTCTGGAATTCTTGAACAAAACAAAGATAAAAGTTCTGGAGTGGCCATCGCAATCACCAGATCTCAATCCAATAGAAATTCTATGGGCTGACTTGAAAAAAGCTGAAGCCAAGCATTGTGTATCCAATCTGTCTGACCTGAAGGAAATATACAAGACAGAATGGGCACCAATTTTTACCAACACGATATAACATACTGGTTAAGAAGTATTATAAATGTCTGAAAGCTGTACTAAAAGCAAAAGGATGCCACACAAAATACTAATGTAGGGGTGCCAATACATTTGTCATGAATGAATACTTGAAATGAAATTAATTTTTTTCATAAAGATTTTTTTTTTAAATTACTATAATTTATGCATTTTGCTTTTTGCTTTGTTAGAAAGTGGTTAAAGTTTACTAAATGCTTGTCCTTAAACTGTTACCTTGATATGGTATGGTACAATATTATTATTATTATTATTATTATTATTATTATTATTATTATTATTATTATTATAAATGTTTATTGGGATGGAGGGGTGCTTGTGTACTGTAGTAAAGTAAGATCAGACAAATCAGCAAGACCTATTGTTTAATATTTACTAGATATTTGGTGTTTGTTGTGACAGAGAGGTGCTTGTGTGCACACATAATAAACTACAATGAGATACATTTATATATACACTACTCAAAAAAAAATGCAAGCAAACTTCAAATATGGCACAAATAACACCATGAACATACAGTCAAAAAAGTTGTTACGCATTAGCTGGGTAGACCTTTTACATCTTCAATAAATTGTGACAGTTGTTGGGCTGCAATTTTCACCAGCTGCTTCCCTTAAAAATAGCTACCCCTTTAGACTTCTGATTTGGCTTCTCAGGTGATAACATTGTTGTTGTTGGTTTAGGAATCATGGCTTCTAATGATGCCAAGTGGTGGCAGTCAAAGATTTTTGACTGAAGTCCAGACTGCAGGTAAAACTAATAATGAAGTGCAAGTATAACAGGCTACCTGAATGTAAGGCATGAAAATGGAGTGCTTTATTTAGCCTTGTATGATACGAGATATAAGTATTTCAAATGTTATACAATGTATATGGAATTGCATCATCAGCTATATCCTATATCCTTTGTGTACCAGTAACTATGTACAATTTTAAACGGCTGTTGTAAAACCGAGACCTAACCTATTACAACCAGATTTGTTGTGTACTCACTTGTTTGTTGCCTCATTCTGCTGAACGGTAAATCAATGCAGCTGATAACTGCACTGAACTCAGCATGTTTATATTTGAATTATTATTTAAGTGTTGTGTATAGAATTGGTGAGCGCACCTTTAATCGTGTATGTCGAGCCCTAGAAAATGCCTCAGTGTGTGTTAAAAGTACCACTTATTGACACCAGGCAGTGTCACAAAAGAAGCAGAAGTGCTGCACAGGCGAGCGAGAAGAAGAGTCAGGTAGAGAGTATTTTGAACCAGGTAGATGTTACTAGGGCTGTGTGAGGAGGAGGTAGTATCTTGATACAGACTGAGCACAGATCACACTAGCCTTATATGTAGGGCCCTGGAAAATTCACGATATCATGAATTGCACAGAAATTGTGTACTTGACTGCCTACCGTGAAAAAAAAAAAAGATTTTATTTTCCTTACAGTATTTTACATTATTCTTCACCTTCCCTGTTCATTTCATACTTTTATAAGATAGAAGCAGCACTACAGTAGCTGTACAAGGTCCAGCATCAATGCTGTGCATTTGGTTAGTACAGCAACAGGTTCAAACAAATACCGGCTTCAAGATTGGTGAATTCCTCATACCATGACGTAACATGCGAGTCAGAGGTGGGAAGTTTAAAATGGTTGTTTAGATAGTGTTGATTTATTAGCTTGTAGTGTATGATTAACATAAAAAATGCAGACAACTGACAAATAAAAAAAGCTAAATTCATTTCAAAAGAAGATTGCGTTCAGAGCTACGAAAAGGGAATGTTGCATACAGATGGTGGGATTTTGTTTTGCTCAACTTCTTGAACCTGCTGCTTAACCACACAACAGACGCTTGTGAAGAATGGCATTGATTTCAACTGCGTCTGCCTTTGTAATAAACAATGCAACAGAGGGAGAAACACCAGCTGTTTACGACTATGCTTAGTCGTATAAGAATATCATTTTTTCAGGTTGATAGGCTCCAGTGGCATATATGATATTATATCATTTACTACTAATTTGACAGTATCTGTGGTTTCCACTTACTACTAGAAATGTAGTGTGTATAAAGAAAAACACAACAATTTTGGATTTGTCCTTTCAGGTTTGCAGTTAACGTTTCTCCTGTGTATAATATTTTGGGGTTAAAGGCAGCAAAACAGGCTATGGGAATTACTCATTTTCATTAATCTGTCAACATAAATTGTAAAGGTTTATAAAAGTTGAAAATGTGGCTGTCATTAAAGTTGTTTAAAATAATCTATTTTGTCTGCTTGTTACTTTTTTGCAGCTAACACAAACTATTTTAAA
The DNA here is from genome assembly GCF_017654505.1 of Polyodon spathula. Taxonomy (NCBI): domain Eukaryota; kingdom Metazoa; phylum Chordata; class Actinopteri; order Acipenseriformes; family Polyodontidae; genus Polyodon; species Polyodon spathula. The sequence continues at coordinate 61,500,970 of NC_054536.1, read as the reverse complement.
CAACTCTTGTTTGCAGCAGAAGTTCGTTACATTTTTAGCGATTGTTTCAATAGCGACTCGCGTTCCAATGTTACAAAGCACATTTTAAAGAGTCGTAGCTAGGGTACATGTTAAAATGTTTCAGCCTTAGTTTTTGGGTGATTTTCTTTGTGAACTATCAATGATAACATGTTGAGGAAAGAGGGAAATGACGGCGATGGTACAACAAATTGAATTCTACCACTGAACTGACAGCTGACTGTAATAAAAAAAAAAGTGTGTTCTAGAAAGTTCTAGAAATGCGTTCGAGTTCATCTTTGCCCTTGTCCTATAATAACCCCATATCTTATATAACTTGTTTTTGTCACGTTTATATAACTTGTTTTGGTTAGAATGTTCTAGGGAAAGGAATGGTTTATTCAGAGGGCCGAGCCTCGAGTTTGTGATCTGGCCAATTACTCTCGCATGCAAAAGCCTAACTTGGTAGGTTATAAAGGACGGGGTACTCCTCTGCTCTGATGAGAGTCAGCCATGAGGATTAGCGCGCAGTCCTGCTCGGTAATTTCTTGGAGACAGCTGCTTTCTCTTACCAGGGTCGAAGGGCTCTCCCGATCCGCTTGGAAGGGTAAGAATTAGTTCAGTTGCATCTCATGGATTGTATTGATCTGTGATTAATATAATCTTTGTATGTAACCTTGTTGGGTTGTGTCCCGTTAGGGATATCGTTATTCGCAGTATAGCATCTGTGTATGTAACTGCGTGTGTGTGTGTGTGTGTGTATGTGTGTGTGTGTGTGTGAAATAATAAAGGACCTTTTAAAATTACTCTGTGAAGTAATTGTCTTATTTACTTCCACATCAACTTCCTTTTAAATTTAAAGTAATTAAATTTCACACAACACTGACCCAGATTATAAAGGTCAGTACCATTCCAAAAACTCATTTTCAAAGAAGCAAGAGAAGACAGCAAACCTGGTGGGTCAGAGATGTTTAGCACAATGTTCACTAGGAGACGTCAATACATTAGTGCTGTGGTACACAGTATCAATAGTGGAGTTTGACTGGAAAAACAAATGCTTACCAGAAACTGAAATGAGACCTGTTGAAGAGTTACTGGAAGGAGAAACAAAGTTGAAGCTGACATCCGCCAATGGTACAACTGGATACTGGATATAAGTTGAATTCAGTCTATCCACCAACAACAGCATAAGGAATAATGATAGACAACTCTTTCTCCATTCGTAGTAAGTACCAGTTCACTGGAAAGACCAATTTTAGGATTCAATCTAATTGAAGAATTTGTGCTAAGTGGCCTATCAAAAGACTGACACAGTGTGTGCAAAGTTTGAGCTCAGCCTTAGAAGTGGGAACTAAGAAGACCTACTGTCAGTCTACTCAAGAAACCTGAGGGCATTTCTGACTCCGTACTAGTGAGACTGGGTCAATGAGACATCAACATTCCTAAAAGTAAAACAGTAGGTGTGAAATATAGAGCTGTGGGACCCAGTAGACCTCAATCATCTTTCAACAGTGCAGCAGCAGATCTTTTGCCAAATGTTGAGAAAAGAGTGCAAAGCCTTTGCTAAAGATTTTTGGGACACCGGTTGCATTCCTGACCTGAACATGGGGATTCAGCTGAAAGACAGCATGCCATTCTGAGACCATAACTACATCTATGACATGCTCAATTGAGGTTGGATTCAGAAATCATGCTCCTCATATTCATCACCCATCATTTGTGTCAGAAAAAAGATTGTCATCCCATCCCCAGAATCCGAGAAATCCTGGAAAATCTAGGGCAACTTGATTTACTGTGCTAGACCAAGGCAAGGCTTAGGAAAGCAGAGCCTTGTGATAGAGAGCGAATGAATCCGAATCAACAATCTCCCTCTCGACCTGTGAGGGCACTGTACAACAGGAACTGTGTGCCTCATACTGAATGGTTGGGCAGTTCATTCCAGGGGCAGTCAGAAGCCAGCCAGTCAAGATGGGACAGCATCATGGTACCAGGAGTCATCGCGCTAGTACAGTAAGTAACGTTTAAATCATGAATTGGAGGAGACATAAGAACATAAGAACATAAGAAAGTTTACAAACGAGAGGAGGCCATTCGGCCCATCTTGCTCGTTTGGTTGTCAGTAGCTTATTGATCCCAAAATCACATCAAGCAGTTTCTTGAAGGATCCCAGGGTGTCAGCTTCAACAACATTACTGGGGAGTTGATTCCAGACCCCCACAATTCTCTGTGTAAAAAAGTGTCTCCTATTTTCTGTTCTGAATGCCCCTTTTTCTAAACTCCATTTGTGACCCCTGGTTCTTGTTTCTTTTTTCAGGCTGAAAAAGTCCCTTGGGTCGACACTGTCAATACCTTTTAGAATTTTGAATGCTTGAATTAGGTCGCCACGTAGTCTTCTTTGTTCAAGACTGAACAGATTCAATTCTTTTAGCCTGTCTGCATATGACATGCCTTTTAAGCCCGGAATAATTCTGGTCGCTCTTCTTTGCACTCTTTCTAGAGCAGCAATATCTTTTTATAGCGAGGTGACCAGAACTGCACACAATATTCAAGATGAGGTCTTACTAGTGCATTGTACAGTTTTAACATTACTTCCCTTGATTTAAATTCAACACTTTTCACAATGTATCCGAGCATCTTGTTAGCCTTTTTTATAGCTTCCCCACATTGTCTAGATGAAGACATTTCTGAGTCAACAAAAACTCCTAGGTCTTTTTCATAGATTCCTTCTCCAATTTCAATATCTCCCATATGATATTTATAATGTACATTTTTATTTCCTGTGTGCAGTACCTTACACTTTTCTCTATTAAATGTCATTTGCCATGTGTCTGCCCAGTTCTGAATCTTGTCTAGATCATTTTGAATGACCTTTGCTGCTGCAACAGTGTTTGCCACTCCTCCTACTTTTGTGTCGTCTGCAAATTTAACAAGTTTGCTTACTATACCAGAATCTAAATCATTAATGTAGATTAGGAATAGCAGAGGACCTAATACTGATCCCTGTGGTACACTGCTGGTTACCACACTCCATTCTGAGGTTTTTTCTCTAATCAGTACTTTCTGTTTTCTACATGTTAACCACTCCCTAATCCATGTACATGTGTTTCCTTGAATCCCAACTGCCTTCAGTTTGAGAATTAATCTTTTGTGCGGGACTTTGTCAAAAGCTTTCTGGAAATCTAAATAAACCATGCCATATGCTTTGCAATTATCCATTATCGATGTTGCATCCTCAAAAAAATCAAGCAAGTTAGTTAGGCACGATCTCCCTTTCCTAAAATCTTGAAGTTGAACATGATTGAACTAGCTATCGGAAGGGGCTAGGGGGACATGACTGTATCTGTGTTGTGTGTCTGTGGTTTGTATTATTATTTTCGGACTGCAACCCCTTGGTTTATACTCTGTCAATACGCTGGTACCCTGGAAGCCGCCATCAAACAGGCTGAAGATTTCGAGGACTCCAGATTTCCAAAAAAATAATAATTAACCAGCTGGGGATCAGTGCCATCACTGCCACCACCTCTTCCTCCCCTGGCACCCCGACCACCCAGACCACCAACCCCAATGGGCTGACCCACCTCCTTTCCATGGAGGCAGCTGTTGGCCCCCCAGTTGAGGTAGATTTAATACCCCTGACCCGCTGCCTTATCAGCAGTGGGACAGACATCTAACCCCAGTGCCTTATGCCCAATAGTCTGTTTAGCTGCCATGAGCCTGGATACATCGCTGTCACAGAGACGGCCGAAGTGGGCGGCGTCAGAACCAGGAAAGGTAATGCAATACACAAAACACAGGACGGATGAAATGAAGTGATGAAGACGCCTGTTGGCGCCGGTTTAATACAAAATAAAAGGTTTACACAAACACGAAAAACACAGGACACGGCACTCTACGCCAAAATAAATAGACAAACGAAAACAGACTAAACTTAACAAAACGGTGCACGGACAGACACTGACAAACACGGTGAGCGGATACTTTCTCTTATTATTATTACTACTGCTACTAATTTCCTCCGTCTCCAATCCCGTTCTCCGCTCACCGAACACCCAACCGCAGTATGTGACAACATGCATCTATATATACTATTGTGCTGGGATTCAATTACCAATTAATTATTCACTTGAATCCCAGCACGTGAATTAATAAAGTGCAATTCCCCGTGCTCACATATTACTACATTTTACTTGCACGTGAAGTGCTGTGCAATCCTCGTGCCTAAATACACATATACATTTTTTTAAACACTCGTGTTACACAGACCCGTTTATATCCCGTGTACCAATGTCTATACACCAACATTTAAACACACCACACGCAACACATAACAGATAATATACACAGGGGCGGGCACTTTGTTACAATCGCCCACTTGTGCCCCTCAGCAATGGAGTGCAACAGCCGACAATACAAGGGAATGCATATTCGCTTGATTTGCTTGAAGTGTCGAAATATGTAGCCACATGCCAAGGATGCCAGCGAGTAGTGCTGGGCTGAGTGCGCCCCACCTCTTTTGTCCCACTGTGTTTTGCGACCTTCTGATTCAGGGTATACACATATATAAGTAGTGGTGGATTATGCAATGCAATACCCGGAGGCAGTTCCATTGAGGTCCACTAGTGCAGCTGCAATAATCAAGGAACTTGTCCAGATTATGTCGAGAGTGGGGATTGCCAAAGAGATACTGACTGATCATGGAACTGTCTGAAATGTTACAGCAGGTGTACAAAATTTTAAAGATATGTACCATCCGGACATCTCGTAGGAAGCTGTGTGGTCCAGTGGTTAAAGAAATGGGCTTATAACCAGGATGTCACCAGTTCAAATCCCAGCTCAGCCACTAACTCACTATGTGGCCCTGAGCAAGTCACTTAACCTCCTTGTGAGCTGTCTTTTGGGTGAGACGTTGTTGTAAGTGACTCTGCAGCTGATGCGTAATTCACACACCCTAGTCTCGTATCTTGCAAAGTGCTTTGTGATGGTGATCCACTATAGAAGGCGTTATATAAAAATAAAATGTATTATTATTACTATATGTTTATCATCCACAGACAGACGGTTTGGTGGAATGTTTTAATCAAACATTAAAGCAGATGCTGAAACATTGGGCAGTGCTCCTACCCTACCACTTTTTTGCAGTAAGATGCTGCATAGTTCAACAGGGTTCTCCCCCTTCGAGCTCTTGTACGGCCGACAGCCTTGCAGCATCCTTGATCTGTTGAGAGGGGTGGGAAGAGCATAAAGGCTTGTCCAAAAATTTGGTGCAGCATGTGCTCCTACTCCTTGATCGTCTGAATTTGGTCGATCGTTTGGCCCAGGACCTTCTAAAATTGGCTTCATTTTCATTTCTTTAAATCAACAGTTGAACTTTGTAACTCAATGTCTTCATTTTCTGTCATGTCCTGCTTTAAGAAGCCCGTTTTTAACCAAAAAATCAAGTTTCTTACCGCAGGAATGTTTGCATCTCTCCAGTGCCGCAAAAATAATTTTGCTATTTCTGATTGCAGTGCAAATAAAAAAGATGTACTTATTAAGTCTTTATGTATCCATCCACGAAAAACGAAGTGCACAGGACAGTAGCCAATGATTCAATGTGCAGATGGATACAGTACATCCTTTTATATGCACTGCAAAAAAATCTACATTTTATTTTGTCCAAATGTTTTTTGGGAACTTGAAAAAAGCAAAAACCTGGAGTCTCCAGGACTGCGGTTGAGAAACACTGTTAACTACTGAATGAACAATCGCGCAGACATTTTAAAAACTAGCAGAGAAAAACTTTAATTTAAAAAAAGGCCCGCTAAGTTACATGGACTACTTTAAAGAGGCTCACGGGCCATAGTTTGGGAACCACTGCCCTAATATATATGAAAATAAATATCATTGTTCACATAAAAGTGAAATTGTTTATAGATCATTTTACAAACCTCTTTCAACATGTCATTACATGCTTATAACTCTCAGGTCATATTCATATAGTGTATTGCTTATATACTCCTGTTGTCAATGTATCCTCCTTTGTAGAAGATAATGTATGTAGATTGCCCCTTTTTACTCTATAAATAGTCTGTATTTGAATTCTGTGATCTTGTATTAATATGATTGGGCTGTGTTCTGATCCAGCAGTAACTTCATTACATCAATCTTGAAGATAACGTATAGATTGAACTATGCATGTATTACTCTGAGTGGTGAATGTAACAAAAATTTAATTGAGAAAGCCAATGCATCAAACAGCGATGACAAAGCTCAGCACTTGAACTGAAATAACAACTGTCAAATAGACAAAGCTCAACACTCTAATTGATTATATGCCACATTTTAAAATGCTATATACACTAATTGAATTAATGCATGTTAAAAAGCACAATAATTAAAATGGAAACTCGATGAGTGACCAAACAAATATTTATTTGTTCTTTTATAGCATGTGGCCAAACATTTTTTATTTCACTCTACTGTCTCAAATACTTTTTTTAAAGGCAGTAAAAATGATCATAAAATGCTTGGCTGTAAAGAGCTTAAGCTTATACAAGTAAGATGACCACCCATCCCTAATTGGGCAGGACAGTTCTGAAATGTAAAGATCTTTAGTTGAAACACCTTCACATTCCCCCTAGCATGTTGCAGTGTGGGGTATTGTGCTTTTGCAGTCCCAAATTTAGTAGGCAAAGCCTATGTCTCTGGTAATTCAATTTCATCTACTTCAAGGCCCACTATTACCTCGGTCTCCCCTTCCTCACTTGTGGTAGGCACTTCCTCAACCTCTTCAGTTACAGTGGACTCAACAACATTTTCTATTTCAGGTTCGTTTTGTCCTTTTGAGGGGGGACAACAATTTGTTTCCTAACTTCTCAAAGTTAGGAAAATACCGTCCCAATATTACATCATATGGCATGTTGGGGACCACTCCGACTACGTACTCCAGGGTACTTGCCTCCGTTCGCATGGTTACCAGGACAGTGGGATGCAGACGGGTGTCTCCATGTAGCACGTAATACTGGTATGGTATTTATCCAATTTGTGAGGTGGTATTAATTTTAATGAGATTAGGCTGGGGGCTGGTGGGAGCCTGCTACAATGGTAACACATTCCAGTCAAAGGGGGTCGGAACGCAGTGCGACCAAAAAGGCTAGGTTACTGCGCCAACAAGGGCAGATGTTACTCCCGCCCCTCTCAATATACCGGACATGTGGCACTCAAGAGTGGACATAGTGAGGAGCCAAAATAACGTCCCCTCACTAGTGCACACTTGGGGGCAGGTCCGATCTATTGAAGGTTAGGATATTAAAGGCGCTGGTGAGCTAGTATTTACACATTTCATTATCAAGGGGCAATAACTGTATTGGGTAAACCTTGCCACGAGCACAGGACAGCCTGTAACACAATTACTGGTTCCCCCATCTTGTCAGCTGGAGGTCATGAGGCTGCCGCATGATATTCCTTTTGCGGGGCACCTCGGAGTTGACAAGACAAGGGAGCAAATTCTGGCTCGATTTTATAGGGTAGGACTTCATAATGATGTGTTGAAATATGTAGCCACATGCCTAGACTGCCAGCAAGTTGCGCCGGATCAAGTGCACCCCGCCCCTTTGGTCCCACGGCCGATTATTCCCCACTCTCATCACTCCAGACTTCACCAAGATATTCATCCTCCAGACTGATGCATCGGGTGTCGGTTTGGGTGCAGACTTGTCCCAGATGGTAGATGGAGTAGAACATCCCATACAATACATTAGTAAAAAAAGTTTAAAAAAACGCTCCCCCGGGAGCGCAACTACTCCATTGTCGAAAAAGTATGTTTGGCTATCAAATGGACTACTCACTCTTTCAGACACTACTTGTTGGGACACTCATTTGATTTCATCACTGACCACGCCCCACTCAAGTGGTTAAGCACAATGAAGGACAGCAATGCTCGGATAACTCGGTGGTATCTGGCATTGCAGCCCTTCATGTACCACATGGTACACTGTGCGGGGAAAGACCACCAAAATGCAGATTATTTTTCCCAGGAGGGGGGAGTAATGGGAAAGGTAAATTTAGCCGAGTGTTCCTTCAGCTCCACTCTGAGCAGTGGGATATGTGACAGAGATTGAATGATTCTTGGTGTTAGATTTCCCTCCTGACCTGTGAGGGTGCTGTGTAAAATGAAAAGAGTACCCTGGACTAAATGGCATGATAATTTATTTCTTTGGTTAGGTGGAAAGCGGCCAGCTACAAAAGGGGCAGAGCTACGGTACCCAAACTCAGTGACCCAGATGGCAAATGGCATGGCATCCGCGGATTGGAGGAGCGGATGTGCTTGTTAACCTAAGGGTCATGGGTGAGGGTATATAAGGGGTCATAGTGTAAGTAATCTGTTCCTTGGTAAATGGTTAGATTCAACCTACAAGGAGCCCGTGTTGGAAAATTACAAAACCAAAAAGTAAGTGTTGTGTTTGTTTATCTGTGGAAGTAAAAACTGTTGTTTGTCATTTCTAGACTACTAACATGATCCGGAGCTGACACTACTCAGCCAACATCAAACCCGGACACCAGCACTTTCCCTTTGTTCATGGAGAACTGTCTTTGCACAATAAACACCCTTGCACCTGTAAATTGTTGTCTCTTTGTTCATTCTACTCTGCTGCATTGCCTTCGCCTGCACTCACTTTACCACTTGTCAACAGTAACACATTTTCACAGAACATCAATTGTTCACATAGCTACGTACTTGGCTTCCTTCTTGAACTTCTGAATCTAGCAGAACCTGAGGCACTGAAGAGATTAAGCCATTCATAACCTTGTTAGAGGTACCTGAGAATAATATGGTTATTGACAAGTGATTGCTTAACATGTTGTCGCAGTCAGAAATCAGAGAAAGTAATACCACAAAACTACCTCTATTTGAAGAATTGGTGCCTTTAGGTATTTCTGGTGTAGACCTCCAATTTTTCTTCATCTTTGACTCTCACAGGTTAAACCTACTAAAGACCTTCAACTGTTTATGTCCCGCCTTGTGAGGCGTGTGAGTACAAATGGATTTTCCAGACAGTGATTTACGTGTAACAATTAAAATTTTATTTAATATTACACGAGAAAAAAAGAAAAAATAATAAAAAAGGATGTGAGGGAGGGAGTGCGGGAGTAATCAAAAACAAAGGAACGGGAGCCTCTTAGTCCTCGTCGCGTTCTGCTTTAATCCAAAAAAATAAAACAAAAGGAATAAAAACAGAAAAGAACCAGTTAGTAAAGCCCCCGTTCGTGACACAGTCCACAACAACCAAGTCCTCCTCCAGCCTGTTTCTCCCCGCCTCTATTCCTTAGGACCAACCCCGAACACAGTAGCACGTTCCCTTTAGTATGCAAACCCCGCCCCGGTAGTCAGTGGATCACCAATCCCAAACTGACAGGTATCCTTAATTTCACTTGACTCCAGTGGCTGGAATTTACATACTCGTACTTCCGCCCCTCACCAAGGTGCCGCCCCTTAAAAAGATGACTTTTGTCATGGTCACAAGACCTTGGTAAGGGAAATCCCGAGTTGGTTTGATGCCTTCTACTGTTGGGAGGCTGAATTGCAGACCGAAACCCCTTTGACTCATCACATATCCCACCCCTCAGAGTGGAGCCGAAGGAACACTCGGAAACCTCTAACCCCTCCTTTTCCCCTCCCTCCCGGGAAAAAAAATCAGCGTTTTGATGTAACTTACCCGCACGATGCCTTATTTGAAAGGCGAAGGGTTGGAGCGCCAGGTACCACCGCGTAATCCTAGCGTTTGAATCCTTCATTGTGTCTAACCACTTTAAAGGGGCGTGATCTGTGATGAGTACAAAGGGTCGTCCCAGAAGATAGTATTTTAAGGACTCCACCGCCCATTTTACTGCCAGGCATTCTTTCTCTACCACCGAGTACCTTTGTTCTCTCGGCAGTAACTTCCGACTAATATATAGTATCGGGTGTTCTATACCATTTTTTTCCTGGGACAGAACCGCCCCCAGACCAGTCTGTGATGCATCGGTCTGAAGGATGAACTCTCGGCTGAAATCCGGGCTTACTAATGCTGGGGCCTGACTCAAATTAGTTTTAATAGATTCAAAGGCTGTCTGACACTCTGCACTCCACTTAATTTTATTTGGAGCGTTCTTTTTAGTGAGATCAGTGAGAGGGGCGGCTATAGTGGAAAAGTGTGGAATAAAGCGGCGGTAATAACCAGCCAATCCCAACAATGATCTCACCTGGGTTTTTGTGGTAGGTACCGGTGAATCCAACAAAGCCTGGACTTTTGAAACCAACGGTTTCACTCTACCCTTACCCATTATGAAACCTAAATATTTTGTTTCTTCTTTTCCAATAGCGCACTTTGCCATGTTCGCTGTGAGTCCCGCCTTCCTCAGAGACTGTAGGACGGCTTTTAATCTACTCAAATGTTCTTTCCAGGAAGAACTGTATATGACTACATCATCGATATATGCAGCTGCATACTCTCGATGAGGTTGTAATACCCTGTCCATCAGTCTCTGGAAAGTTGCGGGAGCTCCATGAAGTCCGAACGGCATAGTACAAAATTGAAAAAGACCATCTGGGGTTGAGAATGCCGTTTTCTCACGAGAGGCTTTTGCTAATGGAATTTGCCAGTATCCTTTCGTCAGATCCAGAGTTGAAATAAACCGAGCTTGCCCCAGTTTGTCTAAGAGTTCATCTACTCGAGGCATGGGATATGCATCAAACTTAGAGATAGCATTCACCCTCCTAAAGTCTATACATAACCGTAGTGACCCATCTGGTTTGTCTATTGGTACAATTGGGCTACACCACTCACTTCGGGAAGGTTCAATTATCCCAAGTTTCAACATACACTCCACCTCCCTCCGGACAGAATCTCTCCGACTTTCTGGAATGCGATACGGTTTCAGTCTAACTCTCAAACCTGGCGGAGTGATAACAACATGTCCAATCAAATGCGTTCTTCCGGGCACGTTAGAAAACACATCACCAAACATTTTGATTAAATTGCTTACCTCTTTGCGTTGATCAGGAGTTAATTGTTCCCCCATCGGAACCCCAGCTGCTGATACTGGCTCAATTGAGGGTCCATAGTCCTCTCCCTCCTGTTCGGGAGATATAAAATGGACCTCCCGTTCTTTCCACGGTTTGAGGAGATTAACATGATAAATTTGATTTTCCTTCCGACGCCCAGGCTGTCGAATCTCATAATTAACTTTTCCAATTGCTCGAATGACCTCAAAGGGACCCTGCCATTTAGCAAACAACTTAGATTCTGATGAGGGAAGCAACAACAACACTTTGTCTCCAGGTCGAAAGTTCCTAATTCTTGCATTTTTATTGTAGCTTTGCTGCTGCTTCTGCTGTGCCACTTTGAGATTGTCATGTGCCAATCGACCGACTAATTCTAAGCGATCGCGTAGCTGTAATACATATTTCACTATATTTTTAGAGTCTTTTGACTGTTCTTCCCAGCCTTCTCTTATGAGATCCAAGATACCCCGCGGCTGCCGACCGTACAAGAGCTCAAACGGAGAGAACCCCGTTGAGGATTGTGGTACCTCACGAACTGCAAAGAGCAAGTAGGGAAGCAGTTTAGCCCAATTGCGTTTTTCCTGATCTACAAAGCGGCGCAACATATTTTTCAAAGTCTGATTAAATCGTTCAACAAGCCCATCCGTTTGAGGATGAAAAACTGAGGTTCGAATTGAACGGATTTTCAGTAATTTGTATAATTGCTGAATACAGCCAGACATAAAATTAGTGCCCTGATCAGTGAGAATTTCTTTCGGGATTCCCACCCTAGAAAATATTTTAACCAATTCATTTGCTACTACTTCTGCACTCATAGAGCGTAAGGGAACAGCTTCTGGATATCTCGTTGCGTAGTCCACTACTACTAAAATATACCGATATCCTGACTCTGTTCCCTCCAGAGGGCCTACTAAATCTACACCAATCCTCTCAAACGGTACTCCAATAATTGGTAGTGAGACCAGAGGTGCGGGGCGAACTAACTTAGGGGCTGCTAATTGACATTCCGGACACTCAGATACATACTTCCGCACAAGACCATAAACCCCTGGCCAAAAAAACCGGGCCAGAATTCGTTCCTGAGTCTTTTCAGTTCCCAAATGACCTGAAAATGGAATGTCATGCGCCAATCTCATGACTTCTGACTGAAAAGGCCTAGGAACCAATAACTGTTTTACGAGCTGTCCCGTCCCGGGAGCCCGGGTTATTCTATATAATAAGTGCCCAGATACAGAAAAATGCGGAAATACCACTGGTTGTCCTTCCTGCATATCCTTCCCCTCAACATATCTAACCTGTTTCCAAGCATACTGTAATGTGGGATCATTTTGTTGTTCATAGCCCAGGTCAATATCTCGGTCCCAATGATTAGGTACGCTGAGAGGAGTGTCTTTTATTATGTGACCTTCCACATCAGTAACCTCGCAGCCCCGGTCACACTGAACACCTACTCCTTTACCCTGCCGTTTACAAGATTGGTTTACCTTTGAGTCAGACCCCTCCCCTTGTCGTCTCAGAGTTCCCTCATATTTTTCCACCCTGCGCTCTCTCTTTGTTTTTCTCAGGCGGATTTTAGGGTTAAACAGGTCGGATTGTAACGGGAAAATCTCGCCAATTGTTTTCTCCCGTTGTTTAGATTGTCCCCTGGTAGAAACTAAGACCATTTCCCGACCTAAAATACGATCAAAAAACGGCCAGTCTCTTCCCAGGAGAACAGGGTATGGTAAACATTGCGCTACAGCCACTTTAACGTAAGCTGAGTAATCATCAACAGTAAGTCTAACTTTAGTGGTGGGATAAACCCGAGTTTCTCCATGGATACATGAGATAGCCACTTTACCCTGTGGCTCCCAGGTTACCCCCTCCAAAAGAGCTTGTCGAATCAATGTTTGTGCACACCCAGAGTCTGCAAATGCATTAGTACTCTTATCCCCGACCTGTACTCTTAATTGATAAGGGCCCTCCCAACATTCCCCAGTGTTCTTACCTGTTACTGCCGACCAGGATCTTCTTGCCAGGTCTACCTCCATCATTGGACAATCCCTGGCTATATGTCCGGGCTCATTGCATCGATAACAGACTGGGGTAGAAGGCACCAACGGGGTTTGTTTGTCCTGTGAGTCGGTGACCGACAGGTTAGGGGGTTTTTCTCTCGCCCAAGATGGGGCTAACCTCGACCTCCATGGTCTGAAGGTCTGGTTACCTCCTCTGGGCTTCACTGATGGGTTGGTCCTGGTTAGTTTAGGCGCAGGAGTGGGGTCAGAGGCGGCGCCTTCCTTCGCATCCTCATAAGCCTCCGCCAGGATGATGGCCTTCTCGAGAGTGGTAGGTTGATTCCTTTTAACCCACTCCCGATTTCCTGGCGGTAGTATGGAGGTGAACTGCTCTATAGCGATCTTCTGCACCAGTTCTTGGGGTGTGTGTTCTTCCGGTTGCAGCCACCGGGTGCACTGATCCAGGAGATACTGTCCCGCAACCCGGGGCCGCACCCCCTTGGACAGCTGGTATTCCCGGAAACGGCGCCGGTATGTTTCTTCCGTGATCCCGAGGCGTGAGAGAATGGCTTCTTTTACTTTTATATAATCCGCGGCCTCCGGGGCCATCAAGGCTCTGTACGCTGCTTGCGCCTGTCCTGTCAAACAGGGTGCCAATTTCATGGCCCAGTGTTCCTTGGGCCACCCTGCTGCTTCTGCCACTCTCTCAAAGGTGACCAAGAACGCCTCAGGATCATCTTCCGGAGTCATCTTCTGTAGCTTAGGTTGTGAAGAAAACATCCGGGCAACCGCTGTTTCCGCCGCTGGTGTCGAGATTTTCTCTACCAGCTGACCAAAGAACTGGGCGAGCTGTTCCTGGCGCCGTGCTTCCCTCTCCTCTCGCTTCTCCTCCTGCTCCCTAAACATCGCCAAAACTGTAGCTGGATCCATCTCCCACAATGACACCACGTGTGAGGCGTGTGAGTACAAATGGATTTTCCAGACAGTGATTTACGTGTAACAATTAAAATTTTATTTAATATTACACGAGAAAAAAAGAGAAAAATAATAAAGAAGGATGTGAGGGAGGGAGTGCGGGAGTAATCAAAAACAAAGGAACGGGAGCCTCTTAGTCCTCGTCGCGTTCTGCTTTAATCCAAAAAAATAAAACAAAAGGAATAAAAACAGAAAAGAACCAGTTAGTAAAGCCCCCGTTCGTGACACAGTCCACAACAACCAAGTCCTCCTCCAGCCTGTTTCTCCCCGCCTCTATTCCTTAGGACCAACCCCGAACACAGTAGCACGTTCCCTTTAGTATGCAAACCCCGCCCCGGTAGTCAGTGGATCACCAATCCCAAACTGACAGGTATCCTTAATTTCACTTGACTCCAGTGGCTGGAATTTACATACTCGTACTTCCGCCCCTCACCAAGGTGCCGCCCCTCAAAAAGATGACTTTTGTCATGGTCACAAGACCTTGGTAAGGGAAATCCCGAGTTGGTTTGATGCCTTCTACTGTTGGGAGGCTGAATTGCAGACCGAAACCCCTTTGACTCATCACACGGAGGTAAGTGAATACTAACCTGACGGAGTCTTTTACATCTAGAAGATAACCAACTAAAATAAAATATATGTTTTTATCTTGAACGTGCAAGGTTCCGTTTTTTTTTTTTTTTTTTTTTAAATAAATCAGCGATCAACTCTTTAGTTGATTAATCGGTTTGATTAATCTGTTAATTTCATCTCGTCGGGATTACATATATATATATATATATATATATATATATATATATATATATATATATATATATATATATATATATATAGTGCCTTGCAAAAGTATTCAGACCCTCTCACAGTTTTCACACTTTGTTGCCTTAAAGCTTGCAGTCATGACACTTTGAAGTATGAATTAATATGTGTTATATACACAACCTATTCCACACATTCAAAGCAAAAACAAAAAGAAAGAAGTAAATACATAATTATTGTGAACTAAAAATGGAAAAGGTATGATTGCATAAGTATTCAAACATAAATTAATTCAGGCACACAAAATGACCTTAACGAGCCACACAATTAGTTGAATGGCCTCTGTCTGTGTGAAATATTAGTGGTTCTTATGATTTTAGAATAAAAACATCTGTCTCTGTGAGGTTCCTTGGTCAGGTAGTGAATTTCAAGCAAGGACTCAACCATGAAGACCAAGGAGCTTTCAAAGCAAGTCAGGGATAAAGTCATTGAAAAGCACAGATCAGGAGAAGAGTACAAAAAACACAATATTGACGTCTCTGAATATCCCTGTGAGCACAATCTAAGTCATCAAGAAATGGAAGGTGCATTGTACCACCGAGACTCCCTAGATCAGGCCATCCCTCCAAACTGAGCAGCCGGGCAAGGAGGAAACTGGTGAGGGATACCACTGTGAGGCCAACGACAACTTTGAAAGAGCTATAGAGTTCAATGGCTGAGATGGGAGAAAATGTGAATCAGTCAACAATATCCAGAACACTTCACAAAAGTAACCTGTATGGCAGGGTGGCAAGAAGGAAGCCATTACTAAAAATAAGCCATCTCAAAGCCTGCATGGAGTTTACAACAAAGCACTTGAGTGATCCTGCAAAAATGTGGCAAAAAGTGTTGTGGTCAGATGAGACCAAATTGGAACTTTTTGGGCTAAATGCCAAGCGTTACGTTTGGCGCAGACCCAGACAGTCAAGCTTGTTGGTGGCAGCATCATGCAATGGGGATGCTTCTCATCAGCAGGGACTGGAAAGCTTGTTAGGGTTGAAGGAAAAATGGATCGAGCAAAGTACAGGCAAATACTAGAGGAAAACCTATTTCAGTCTGCTAAAGACTTAAAACTGGGGCGAAAATTTACCTTTCAGCAAGACAATGATTCAAAGCACAAGGCCAAAACTACACTGGAGTGGTTTAAGAATAAGAAAGTGAATGTCCTTGAGTGGCCCAGTCAAAGTCTTGACTTGAATCCTATTGAGAATCTGTGGAAAGACTTGAAAACTGCTGTCCATAAGCGATCCCCAAGCAGAGAGCTTGAGCAAATCTGTCAAGAAGAATAGGCACAAATTGCACCAAGCCGGTGTGCAAAGTTTGTAGAGACTTATCTAAAAAGACTTGCGGCTATAATTGCTGCCAAAGGTGCTTCCACTAAATATTGAGTTTATGGGTCTGAATACTTATGCCACCAACATTTTTTAGTTTTTCCTCTTTAGTTTTTGCTAACATTTACTGTTACTTATCTTACCCTTAAAAGTCTTCAGTTTGAGAATTCAAGTTTTGAATAAAATATTAAGTTTAAAAAAATGTATATGCATCATTTTGTAATTTCACAAAATGGGACACCATAGGAAGGGTCTGAATACTTTTGCAAGGCACTATATATATACACCCACCCCTCTATATAGCACCACTTGCTATACTGCGGATTGGGATACATTGCGGTTGGCTCCCCATTTTTACTGTCTAACTGCGCATGCCTTAGCTGCAATATACATAGGCACTTAGAATTGCTGTTCATCTTATTTTGTACCGCACATCTCAAATAAAAATATACCAAACAAATAAAAACAAAACATTGTTTTATTGTGCAGTCTTTTTTTAAGGAATTTATCAGAGTAATCTATGCAGGCAATCTTGCAAAGCTCAGTCAAACAATCAGATACTGACACTTCTCTACACTATATAAAACATCTACGAATTACATTGGCAACAATAAACAATCCTTAACAAGACAACTAGCACAAAGTAAACCTAAAATAATGCTACTTTTCTTATACAGAATAAAACATTATGCAATTAACATGTCATTAACAGCAATGACATTAGTGGAAACCCACAAAAAAGTGCTAATTAGGATGTCAGTAAAGCATTCATTAATCTTGAATTTCAAGCCAATGTCCTTATTTTGTACTTTGACTTTATTTCTACAAAAAAGAATACATTAACCCCTTTGTAGCCTCTATCGGCTGTGTTAGATTCCCCTAGTTGCCATTGGGTAGCCACTATCGGCCATGTTCGATTCCATGCTAGGTGTCCCTTCTTAGCTGTGTCACTATGATAATCGGTCATAGAATTTGCAAACATGTTAGACTTGTCTTTGTCTACTTACATGTGTTGATTGACATGCTGTTCGCTTTGAAGATAGTGTCTTTGAATAGTGTTTCAGCTGTCACTCTCACACACCTACATTCCCAGATAATCTGCAAAATAATAGTAACTGTATTTTCTCTGTATCATGTTTTTTTTGTTTGTTTTGTTATTATTACGTTAGTGTGACAGTGCCAGTTTTTATTATACAGACATATACATGTAAAACACATATAGAATTTTAAAGTAGGAGAATTAACTTTTTTCATTTTTTCACTTGTTTTGTATTGTAGTGAGGCAGCTGCAATGAGGGACCCATGTGCAATGCACTGTGCACTGGGAAAGGGGATGGGACTTTGCTGGTTACAGTCCTGAATAATATCTATTTGTTTTGCTCTGTGCTTGCTGTGACTGGATGTGTTTCGCTGGCTTGGCCATCTCTCTATCTCCTGTTTCTTGGTTGATCCGCTTGGCTGCTGCCTGTGTATGTTTGATGGGAAACTGAAAAAGCACAGCAGACGGGGAGAGGTTGGTTGCATGCATGGCCAATGAGGTGCTGCACTACGAGTAGGCCAATGGGTGAATAGTGGATGGGAACGGTGCCTGCCTCTGAGTTAAGAGTGAAAAGACTGAAAGAGTTATTTCATGCTAAAAGAGCACCTTGAAAGAGCTTTCCACCAGCATCCATTGCCCCGTAGAACAGATAATAAAAATAGCAGCTTTAACTGCTTGAACTCCATGCTGTTGTTTGCTTCTTCCAGCCACTACAGTTTATTTTGTAATCTCAAATAAATGTTACGATGAAAATGTTGTGTTTTGTTGTCAGGGAAAACAATTACTCTACTATCTCAAATATTTATTTAAAAAAAAAATATATATATATAGCACTTTCACAGGGCGTTAGCTGGGGGTGTAAGGATAGGGCAGAAGAATCACAAAGGAACAGTTAGTAGGACAGAGTGCCAGCTAGAGAGGACCGGATCTAGGATAGAAGAGTGGGCGAGGCCCGCTCTAGTGGCAGACCAGCGGAGCTGGACATGGAAACTAGCATAGAATATGGTAACTGACTGAGAGCAACAATGCCGACACATCCCAGGGGCAGAGGAACCAGCAACTTAAACAGGACAGAAAGAAGGTAACTGACTGACGGCGACGATGTCGACACAACCCAGGGGCAAAGGACCCAGCAACCGAAGACAGGGTACAGAAAAGGGAGCCACCCCTTGGGAGGAAGTTGGTCCCGGTAGACCGGGACACGAAAGGAGACAGAAAGAGAGAGAGGTACCCAACATCTAAGACTTCTGTAAAGGGGCACTCGTTAGACTCCCAATTGGCCAAGACTTCATGACCAAGACTTTCAAGACCTGAAATAAGGATAAGGCATAGAGGTTAGTATGGGACTCGAGCACGGAATAGCCACATCCTGAATTGAGGCAGAGTATAGAACAGAGTCTCGAGTGAGTTAAGATAAGCATAGGAGCTGCGAAAGGACAAAGTGTGGCCAGGGGTCCGCTCTGACTCACTTGGTGAGAACCCCCCTGAAGG
Source organism: Polyodon spathula (assembly GCF_017654505.1). Classification (NCBI taxonomy): domain Eukaryota; kingdom Metazoa; phylum Chordata; class Actinopteri; order Acipenseriformes; family Polyodontidae; genus Polyodon; species Polyodon spathula. The sequence goes on along the minus strand of NC_054536.1, from coordinate 61,482,325 downwards.
TAAGGGAGGTGAATGCCTGTGAAACACTTGCCCTCCAAAGGATGGACCGCCAGCTCCTCGCAAAATCTCCCACACCGTGAGACGAACAAAAGACAGCACATGTCAGCGCATAACATAAACAAAAGATCAGAAGGACAAACGGGACAAACAGGAGGACGGTTAGTAATTCAGTAGTATGTGACTGTGTATACCTGCTGCTCTGTGGAGAGGAGAAAAAAAACCCTTGAGGCTAATTAGGGGAAAACCTCTGCTGGCCCCGGCAGACAGGAAGCCCCCACTCTGGGCATAATAGCAATTTTAAAATGAGCAGCAACTCTATCAGAGGAGGATGAATTAATTTAAGAATCCACCGCAGGACCAGCTCCCCACATTCTTGATCAGGCTATGAATGATGTTCGCCTTTGGGGAGGAGGTGGCTGCACCTATATGGAATGATGGGGCAGGGGGCTTGGGAGTCGAGGAGGGAGGCCTGCTCTGGAGACGAGGGAGAGAGGTGGGACGAGTGACGAGTGATGATAGGAGCGACAGGAATCAATGAACAGAGGGTCTGGGGGGAGGGTTCCATGCTGAAATTGATCCGTCTTGGAGGTATGCAGCCAAATGATGAAGTAAGCATCGAAGGAGGCCGAGAGGCAGATGATCTCCATAGGTAGATCCTTGTAGGGAGAGAAGCGGCCTTTCCGAAGAATGGAAATGAGCAAATGAAAAATGTCTGTTTATATCGACAGGCGGGAAGGTGAGGCAGGGGGAAAACTCTTAGAGATCCCACGGAGGGTCAGGCAAACTGCTGGTATGGAGAGAATGGAGGGAGATGGAGAGAATCCCTGGCGTGGACAGTGAGAGCCAGGATCCGGTTTCGATTGAAGGAATATGATTATTCGATTCTGGGTGCAGAATGTTGAAAACTCTGAGCAGGCTGTAAAATAAGAAGCTCTTGAAGAAGGGACGAGGGCTGCAGGCATGTAATGCTGAGCAGATTTAAGGAGGTTACTGAGAGTAGGATTCAATCTAATAGCAGCTGGAAAAGCTGGGGATTCTTGAAGCAGATGGGACCAGCTGACAGAACATGGATACCGAAAGTAGAGACAGAAGGAAAGCTGGAACTGAGGTGGCAGCTGGACTGAACGAGCATATGAATTGGCTGCTGGGGAAGCTCGGCGCCTTGCGCCCCATATGCAAGAAACGAGGGCAGAGAGCCATTCTATGTGTTAGTTAATACAGGATTGATCAGCAGTTTGCTACTATCACGTCTGCTTGAAATGGAAAAGGTGAACTCATGTTCAGAGATTTGGGTTTCGCAACTCCAGTTATTCTCCTAATAGTGGAACTCCTTAACTCATAATCAAGACAGATTTCCAGTCTTTCACTATGTATTAATGCTGTAACATTTGAGAGGATGAGCGGACATATGAATAGATTGCTGAGGAAGTGCCCCATATTTTGATTAGATGGGGATTAGCAATAGCCTTGATTGTGGGGATGCTGCCACAATCTACATATTGAAGGAAAGCTGGAGCATTGGAGGCTCTGGAGAAGTGCACTTGCAGATTTAAACAGTAAACTAAAGCAAATTTTGCATGCTGCAGTAGTGAGCAGATCTGAAGAGGAGCAGAGATCTGCTGTAGTAACGAGCGATTAACAGTAGAGGGCGGGATCTGCTGAACAGAGCGGAGGTCTGAGGAAGAAAACGATGGAGTGCTGTCAGTAGTGTGCAGAGGCCCAACTGTAAAGAACAGAGATCTGCTGAAGCAGAGATCTGCAATAGTGAACAGAGGACTGCTGAATGCGGTGGATATTGATCTTTTAGTGTTAAGGCAGATTTGATGGAGCCAGAGATAGGGTTGCTTTTGGGAGAGATGAAGAATACAGAGATCTGAGACCATTGCAGAACCCGAGAGGATGAAGAATGTGTTGCTCCGAGGCGTCTGCAAAACCTATTGATTGGTCTTGCGCAGTTTATGTGAGTATAGTCTATTGGGGGTAGGAGGACATCAACTGAAACTTTGATAATCATAGGACATGCTTCCGTGTCTGTCCGGTGGCTCACGTTGATGAAATGATGACTTTGAAAGTTGAATAAGGTGTCTTGATGAAGCTGGTCAGATTGGAGGAGCGGAGCCAGATGAGGGAACACGAATCTGGGAACAGGAATAAGTTGCAGGAATGGATGCCTGATGAAGGGAAGCTGGACTTTACTGTGATGGTAGATTCTGAGCATCTCAAAAGCAGCTGGACACGTTGCTCCAAATAAGGGCACCACGTGATGATGAACACCATTACATGTGTCGCAAAGGATACCATTCCTTGAATGTTCAGATAATATGCAACCACCAACTCTTAATTACAAATGTGGTAGCAAAGTGGCCGGGCAGCACACATGATGCATTTAGCTGCACATGTCCAGTCTCGATGGACGTATCGATGCTGCTGCTGCAGATTGAAGTAGTCCGGAGGTACTGGGTTGTTCCTCAGTCCTCCCTTTTCTCCCCCCATATATAGATAATGCATTATTTTCCATTGACCTATGAAACACTTACCCTATTAAGCCCTCTCATATAACAGACAGTACAACAGTTCTTAAATACTTAAATAAAAATAAATATCTCTGGGATCAACTGCCTCCTCTGTTCGTCTTCTATCAGCTGGGACATGAGATGGCAAAGTGTCACATTCACCTGGAACACCATCAATGGTAGACAGCCCCACAATTAGAATTCCTCTCCCTTCTTCTGCAGAAAGAATGTATCAGGGTGTGGACCCTCCACCTGTTTTCTCTCTCTCACGTCTCCACTGCGGATATTTTTTTTTGTGGGTCACGCTACTATAATCTGTCCATTTCTTTTTTGCTTGCAGTACTGACAGCACTCATTTTATTCGCTATCGCTATCCATTTAATCTTTTTTTGCTGAAAAAGTTATTTTGTTGTTCATTTTCGAAAATTTCTTATTATTCTCAACTTCATCTAACAGCACTTGTAAGCTGGGTCTGCTTACTTTTACAACCAGTTGTTTCAGTTTCAATCATCCTTTGTCTCCAAACACATACCACAAATTCCCTTAAGAATTAATATCCTTTTACTTAAATGTTTTAATGTTTCACATGGGTTCTGACAAGTGTAATTAATATGTATTTAACTATAACACTACGACATAGCTAACATTCTGTGTGAATGGTGCACTTCCACACAACTGCATTACATTGGTATAGATACAATTACATAAAGGGTAGCTGAAAATGTGTTTCAGGACATTTAACCTCAAAGGCTTAATACAGTAGTACATGTCTCCTTCAACAACAGTTATATATGTGAATGCAATTTCCCAGACCATTCAAAATTGTGGTGCATAATTCATCTATTTGTCAGGGCGCTCCAGCTTACCTGTCATATTGAAACACAACAGCAATTAAGATCCAACAGGCATATAGAAACTTGCGAGAACCTGAGGTGAGAAGTGATCGAAAGACTTGTCGTGTTTACACATACAACCTTGTGATATAGAAACAAGCCCCAAGAATGTCATTAAGTTAAGTACGTTATATAATACTTTACTTTCTACTTGTATACATATAATTATACATATACACATAAAAATGAGTTTCAAAATGCTAACTAATCAGTGCTAGCCCTACTTGTGATAGCCCATATATATATATGTATGTTCTGATAACAGTATTTGACGGCAAGAAATATACAGAGGAAAGAGGACAGAACCAATTATTGCACAGCAACAGAAATCTACTATACAGCATTCATCATCCTAATAAAACTTTTTACAACTGCAGCATACTATAATTTAGCTTAACAAGTTTGTCACATGAACTAAAAAAAATAAGTCATGAATTTCACCTATAGTATATAACTCTGCATTCTAATAAATGGCTGCAGTATAATGACTATAGTGGGGATATTCATTAGCAAATGTGGAGCTCCTTTAGACACTTAAAAGTAATGTACAGATAAAAAGGTAGTCATGTTTTATTCATAGATTGTAAACCAAAGTTATCAGATGTTATCAATCACCCTGTTTTCTGCAGTGTTTATTCTAAGCTCTAGGCAAGCATATACAGGTTTACAGTGACAATAGAATTAGTGTGCACACCTCTGACTATCGGCATTGAAAGGTTCAGTACTTTTTCAGATCGACAACCTTCTTTATTTGTGAGAAAACATTTTTTTGTCATATGCTGACATTTAGCATCCATTGTTTGTGTATATTAATTGTTCATTATACCAGTTTAAGGGCATGCAATATTAAAATTAATTTAATTTAGGCATAAACGGGAAATATGAAGTATGTGTAATTACAGAAACGATGATTATAAAATGTGTAACCTAATGAAATATGTCATGCCTTACATTTATCAATACATCATTATTTTCTAAGAACATGTGCCTTTTTAGACATTGTGGCAAACTATATACTGAATGCTTGTTATATACAAGGTGCGCAATATTTCACAATTTCCATGTGGATGAATATCAACTCATATTTCTTGCAGCTGTCAGCAAAAGCTGATGTTGCAATAAAGCGATTTTATACTGGAATTATCTGTCTTTATTGTGTGAGCCCTGTGCACAGGGTAAAGCCCTGTTAATCTATTGTTTTTGTTTTAGAACGGGTCAATTTATGGGTGCATTTCAATGTATTGTGTGCACTTATTTACAGGTGTTGTGAATCTATTATTGTGTTATTTTTTAATGTGGTTTCACAGAGGCAATGTTTGCAGCTCATATCTCCTAGACTTTAGCTCGTGAGAATGTGTGGTTGGCAGCTGTTGATTGACAGATTGGCTGTCGACCACGCAGGCTAAAACCCTCGTACAAAATGCGGCCATCTGTGGATTGATTCATTTATTGTTAATTCGGAGATGGCCATGTGTATATAAGCTGGGTTTTGTTTTGTGCCCAGGGGAGGGGGGTGTTCAAAAAGGAGGAATGAGAATGGGAGAGCGAGCGAGCGGGGGAGAGAAAACAAAAAAAACATTACAAATGCTATGCGTGCAGGAAAGACCAGCACAGTACTTGTTTTGGGTGGAGGGATTTTGTTCTGTGAGGAGTGTTTTTGATTAATTAAGTTTTTTTCAATAAATACCAGCACTTTCAACCAGCAGTCCTGTGTTTGAGTCAGCTATCTGGTCTGGGTACATCACAACTCAGTCATCCTACCACAGGGTACAGTTATGCTAAATTTATACATTGATAATATAATTTATATAAAAAATACTATTTCTTTTTTTTTACCACTTTACTTTCAGCATACCTGAGGAGTGTGTTTTACAAGGTGTAGGATATTGAATAAGATCGAACACTACGCAGGATGTGAGCAATACACAGTCTGGGCATTATAATCTAATAATTACGGTAGTGGACAACAGGGCCCGACATCACATATTAAATGGTTTAATATTTCAAAACCACAATCCTACAATACACAAAGAGGTGACAATATTATTCAATATGAACATTACAAAAGCAGATCATAGTGCCAGACATTATAATGTAGTGTTAATTATTGTCTATGGCATTACTTGACATGGATACTCAATTGGAAACATGTTTATTTTTAGATTTTGGTCTGTACTGACCTTCTGTTCTTATAGGCACATGCAACATATGACAACTTGACCAGGAAGATAGCGGATAGGAGGAACAAATAACAATGTTGAACTCGTTGGACATTACCGAATCCTCTGTCCAACAAGGCATAGCTGTGGAAAAAGTCAGTAACTTAAAACATGTTAGACATGCCCCTACTCATTGGAGTCATTGGCAAATGTTGATTATAAGGTGGGATGTAAGATATCCAACTTGTGTACTCTCAGCATTTTTTTTATCTGCCCGCTTATTCAGGCAGTGTTTAATGCAGCTGATTTAATGCAGCTGATCTTAAATAGACAATACATTATGTTAAATCACATATATAATAATAATAATAATAATGACTGGTTAAGTCTCTGCTCATGAAACTAAAACAAGATGTGACATACAATTTTATTTATAAAACATCTATAAAAAATACTTGCCTAATGTCCAGAAGGATTGTACATACTTTAACACACACTGTATAACTCTACTTATCTTTTCAAATGTCCTGGTTTGAATCAATACTTTGCCTTATTAATGGGGACACGACCCATGACACATACTGAAAAAATAGATTACATCATTAAATAACTTTGATTCAGAATATTAGATTGTAGATTTAAAAAAAATGTACTGACATTCTTAAATATGCAGTTACTCCAGTCTACCCTCAAAACTACCTACAATGCATTGCATTTTATATTAGTTAAATTGCTGTTTCTATTCAATATATTGGATTTCCTGAATCTCACAAATCTTTTAATGACATCAATAACAAGACAAGATTTTTAAAAGCCAGCTGGGTTTATCAGATCAGCATTTGCAATGACAGGCCTAGGTTAAAGTACAGAGCAGAGCTTTATAGTTTACAATGACCAATTACAGTACTAAATGACTGATGGCAAAGCTTTGGAATTTCCTAGTTCTGCTAGGTGTGCCTGACGGGGAATAGATAAAATACCTTTTTATACATGCTGATGCAGCAACTTTTATTAAAAGTAAATGATCACCGGTGTGTTATTCTGTCACAGAGTCATGCCTATAAATTGGAAACTGTCGATTGAATAGTTATAGAATGTATTCAGCTCTCAACAGCAGAGCTAAGGAATGTAATTCCTAACAATACTACCTTAAAAACTCACTAGCATCCAGCTAAGGCCAAATTAGCTATGTTTCCATCAACAAGACAAACACATTTCTAGCAAACTTGCAAAAGTTTGCACAAAAATGTATGCAAATCTTATTGTACAAAAACAGGTATCCGTCAAACTGGATTTGAGTGAACAAACAAAAATTGTACACGTTTCCTTGATCCGAACCAAAAAAAAAGTTTGATGCATTGCCATTCATCTTTCTCTATTGGCTCGCTAGATTAGTGTATAAACTCTTACGAATAAGAAAACTCTTACGAAATGGGAGTATAAATCAGACAGCGCATCAGTAATGCTAGCACAGCATATGAAGCTTATTTATTTTATATTATAATTAAATATACATAATACTAACATACATGATATATGATCATTTCATTATGATCATTAGTATTTTGTAAGGTGTCCATCATGTAACATGACTATGCCGACTTTTTTTCTCTTTGGTAGATACCTATGATAGATGCTGGCTAGTATACAATTAATTGTATCTTTTTGCTAAGGGACAGAAATGTCTAGGCTTAAAAACAATCAACTATCAGATGACCAATCACGAAGATAACAAAAGTGTAATGGATGAATGTGCTTTGCAGGGGATTTTTTAACATTTTTATTTGTAGTAGCTTCAGTATTTTCTATAACCCTGCTTATAAAAACAGCTTAACTACAAACCACTTTTTCAGTTGCAATAATTTGAAAGACTGAATAAGTGATGTCACATTAAAAAAAAAAAAAAAAAAAAAAAAAAAAAAAAAAAACACCAAATGAAAAGGTTCTGTATACTGTATGGTTATTTTTTCCTGTTTGGTCAAAGAAGCTTGTCAGGGCTACTTTCAGCAGATAATTGCTTGTTACGGCCTTCAGTTAAAATATAAAGCTGTGGGAAGTTACATCGCAAACTGGATTTTCAAGGCTGAAGCCTCACAAGCATAAATTATGGACATGTTTCCATCCCAAAAAGTTTTTGGTAAATGGTATGGCTTTTTAGAGTGAAAAGGTGATTTACACATCCTTTAAAGCCATACAAGATGCACACTTCCTATAATGTGTGGAACATGCGTGCTACTTCGCATCAGTCATGACGGTAGAGAGACAGTATCGACTTTCTAAACTGCATGGATACCCGGCCACTGTTGAAGGTCAGGGATAATATGAGTCATGGTTTTATAAATAAGGCTTAGTTATTGAAAAATAAGTTGATAGTGGTTTTAGAACAAAACCCTTTTTTTTATTTTGTGATGCAGTACACAAGGGTTTCATTTAAAAAAGGATGTTATGGCTAAATTAGTTGGCTTCCTCATATGCATTACAGCATTATGAAAAGACAGGCTAAGCAGAAGCTTAGTTACTTTTCCATGTGTTTAATATTCTGCATGCATGCTATGTAGAACTGGACTTCCTTGTTTTAACATGACAAGTGAAAAGTGTTTGAAGCATTACAGGTTCAATAAACAAACTGCTTTTGACCTGTTAGCTAGAATCTGTTAGAGACTTTCACTTTATGGTAGCATTATTTGCTAGATTCAGATTTGTGTGCTAGGGAAAGGGCATTCTGCTTTTAGTTCTTGAAATTGGCTTTTTATACAGAAGAACAAGTCAGTCTGTAAAACTGCTATACAGCATTTTATCAGCATTCCCAGATAAAATGTCAAGGCTGACAAGCCAGCTTTTTGTTTTTTACAGTCCTGTCACGGGGCCAGCAAAGGACATGACAATAGTTTTGTGTAAATAACCACAACATGGTTATTTAGTGATTGTGTCCACACGTCAATAATTGCTACTCCACTGCATATACTGAGGTTCTATTCAGGCATTTTATGAAAGGACTAATGTCATAAACAACATGGTTGCCAAACATCTGGATTCTAGCCATAAATAATATGTGAAGAAATACCACTGCTGCTACTTACATGGTTTGACAAACTATTTTATTATATAACATTTTTAATTAATCTTATTGATGTAGCCTAGTTAATTATTCTTTCCAGAATGGGCATGTGTGGCAAAGTGGTTGGTAAGGGGAACAGATGTCACGGTGATGCGGTGCAGGAGTGATGAACAGACAACAGTGATTCAGTGAAAAAAAGTGCTTTTATTTGCAATCCAGGTCTGGTGACCGTCAAATAATAAATCCCCGGCTATACACAACAATGTGTAAAGCCCGGGGATAGAAATAACAGGGCACAGTCCCGAACAAAACAAACACATGGTCACCAGTCCTGGGTGAGTGCAGACGTGCGTGTGCGGTGGTGAAGACACGGGTAATTCGTGACGGTTGGTCCAGTGGTGATCCGGTTCGTGCTGACCCTCGCGACAGCTCCGGATTTGTGCGTTTAGCTGTCTAGTGGTGAAAACACATAGTTATTTACACAGACACAAACAACACACAACGCTCTTTCTTTTCTTTTACTGAGAGCTCCTCTCTCGATCCTTCTGTCTCTCCAGCGTTTTACCCAAACGAAGGAAAAGATCAGCGTTACCCTGGCCCCTATATGTAATCCCGCATGATATCGAGGTAAACGGTTGCAGCTGCCTCTCGTTTACCTTTCAAATCAATACGGTCTTACAACAGAGTCGCGCTTCTTTACAGGCTGACCCACTTCCCTGACCCGGAAACGAACTGTCAGGCCAGCCCTTCCAGATACTTCTCCTCTCGTTCTTTAGCGCCCTCACAGGTCGGGAGGAAGATTCATCACCAGAACTCATCTTTCCGTCACAGCATGTCATTCCAGAACGGCTATGTCACATGTTAACATAATAATGTAGTTTTTTACCTTTTTGTTCTTTGCCATAAGACAAAGGATAGCTTTGAAACAATGCAGCGTTGTTGATGCCATTCTTGGGATCAGTTTTGCCTGAAGCCATTAAATTTGCATTCAGGTCTTAAGAGGCATCCCTTTAAAACAAAGACCCAAGGGAAAAATCTGTCAGTATTTGTTTAATTCCCTTTAACTACCACTGCACATCTGTAGAATCAAACTGTCCCTTCAATACTTTCAAGATTTTCTATAATTCCATACTCAAAGAAGCAGACAGGCTAATCAAAGACATTTACAACTTTTTCAAATTTGTCACTGAGGCAGTTTTATAAATAATGAGATCAATATAGCAGCTGCAGGAATGTATATTCAGAAGCTACACTCAACAGTCCATATTAACAATCTAATTTTTATGCATATCATAGGTCAAATAAGGCTTTAAGTATTAATGGTGTTTTCTGAAAAGTTATACCTTTACTCCCTTTTTTCTTCTCTGTGAGACTAGATATGTGGCAACCAGTTAATCTAAACCAGGGGTCTACAGCCCTGGTCCTGGAGAGTCCCAATCCTGCAGGTGTCTTTATGTCATCAATGGCTAAAGATCTGGAACACCTGTTAGTCTTGACTAATTAAGCAAATACTTGGTTAAATTAAGTAACTGAGAGCTTGGTTAAAACGGAAATCCTGTCCACAAGACCCTGTAGCTCTCGAGGACCACAGCTGGAAACCTCTGTAGTAGCATATCTTTATAGCAGCATTGTTTAAACCTTTAAATTATTAACCTTTCCGAGTTTTCTCATGGTTTCACAGACCGGAATGAACTAAAGAGATCAACATGCACTGCTGGATGTTCGACTTTTGACCTTTTGTAATAAATAATACAGATTAAGTATTTAGTACAACACTGTTTTTATTGATTTATAACCCACTGTGGTTTATAACCCACTGCATGGTGAGAATTATACTGTATATTAAAATAACAATTTATTTCACATACATTTAATTAGTACAAGAAAAAAGCAAAATGTTACATTTTTTTAAACAAATGTCTAACTTTGAGTTTCACTGTACATTATTAGACAAAGAGAAAGTGTTGATATTTTTTTATTTTATTAGAGGTCTTGAAAGCTTTTGATTCATTATTGTTAAGTTAGTCCAATAAAAGGTATTACATCTCCTTCTCTTTGTCTATCATCTCTGGACCGATATGGCTACCATTTAATCTATCATTGTATATTACTGTAGTTTACCAAGAACCTGATCTTGTCATTATTACCATTCTGTCTTTTTTTTCCGGCAGCAGTCTTGGATTGCTTCCAAATCCCTGGTTATATTTTATATAAGCATGACATAAGAAATCCGTTTTGGACACGGGAACAAAACATTTGAATTGCAAATCCATTTCACCACTACAAACTATTATATGTAATGTTTTTTTTTTTTTTTTTTTTTTATGGTAGTTGACATTGCCTGTATATTGACTTCAATAATGAATGCAGAAATCTTGTGGCATCCATGCCGGATGGAAGGGAGTCATACTGTATGCCTAGAAGGGTGAGGGAATCTAATATGATCTGTAAGGAAACATGGGTCATGCCAAGGGTGGTAGGTGGAACTATGTGTGGTGACCTGGGTGGCAATGTATGACAGAGGAAATGTTAAAGTGTATTAAGAACATTTGGCACATAGGAGAGGAGGTTTGTATGGAGGGTATAATGCACAGTCTTAACAAATTAAATCAGGAGATAATGTACGTAGTTATAAGGAAGTATAGGGGAGAAGAAAGAGGCTCTTGTTTAAAAGAATTAGATTTTGGATCACAAACAGCAGACCAGAAGGAAGACCATTTGGTAAAGTCCCTTAGGGGTACCATTCTTTAAAAAAAGTCTGTCATTTCATATTCTTATTCTGGTTTGTCCTACAGCCAAATAATAAAGCAGCATGTGCACAAAGCATTCAGAGGTTGATGACGATAACATTAGTAATGTTTATTGTGGAACCCATAAGCACATTCAACAAGGATAATAATGACATGCAAATGTGAATGTCAGAAACAGAATTCTAACAGTTCATTTTATAGAAAGTGCTAAATGTCTTTATCTGAAACATTTTCAGGGACAGCATGGCAATAGCAAATTTGCAAAAGTTGCTGGAACACTACAGAAGGATTTTTTCCTTTTGCAAAAGCTTTCAGGATGGAACCCTTACTGCTGCTAGTGCCAAATTAATTTTGTGTATTAATTATTTTGCAAAAATAATTCCTTGACCAAGGTTGCATGATTGCAATTGTATTCACTTTTGTAAGAACCCCTTTTGTCAAGTATAGAACTCCAAAGAACTATATGAACTGTATATCTGTAAGAGTTTAGAATATTTCCATGTGGGTTTTTGAAATATACAGTCACAGATGACAGTATCGGTGACCTACACTTAGTACACCACAACTCACGATAACAGATTAAGGACAAGCATTTAGTAAACTTTAAGCACTCTTAAAATAAAAAAAAAAGCAACATACACCATTTCTAATCATTTAACAAATAATCTTTAGCAAAAAACAAACAAACATTTCATTTAAAGAATTCATTCATGACAAAAATATACATAACCATGCTTTAGTATTTTGTGTTTTCAGACATTTATGCTAATTCTTAACCAGTATGTTACATCTTGTTGGTGCAATCAATCAGTACCTTTTTTATTTGTTGTATTACATATGTAGACCTTTACTATAAAGGTACATATACTTTTGCTACGAACAAATATTTCAAATTGATTAGGTGCTACCAGAAAGTGCGTAGTGTGATCTTTTGCATGTTAATTAGTGGCTAATGTTCACTAATGCTTTTATTTAACATGCTTTTTTGAATGCTCTTATATTAAGTGTAAGGTGCCAATACCTTTGCTAATGCTCATATTCATGCCTATCTTTTTCTTTTCAGCAAACAAAAAATATATAGATATTACTGTTTTAATTTTTTTATCTTATTAATCACAGAAAAAGTCAATGAAAAGTTGTAACTCATGATGAATAAGGTCCTGAACCTTAAAGAGGGGTATAGAAATGTAGTTATTGAATGGGTTTATTAGAAGGCCAGATATTTGAATATAAATCAAGTAGTGAATGAGCTACACCCTCAGTCCATAAACTGTGAAAAATGCTGCTGATTGGTCCTATAAAATCTGTTATATATGCTTAGCATTCTGCATATAGCTAGAACAAAGAAGAGAATGGAGGAATGGGATCCAGAAGAGAAAACGGCACAAGGGGGTCTACTTATTCAATTGACCCAAGCAATGACTGATCTATTGCTGTAATTGAAATCATTAGAAGGGGACTTTGTGAAAATCAACATTTCTAATTGTGTCAGTGAGTCTCTCAAGAGAATTTATCTCTTTAAATGTAGGTAACATGCCAAGATTGCTATATTTTAATATTTAAATGGTGTGGTGTTTACAGTATATCTTCCACTGTTAAATTGGGTAGACCCAAAGTGCATTGAAATGTGTAGCCGTTTCAGTGGGCAATTTAAGCTGTGATAAAAACGCTCATGTAATCTATGGTTATAACTATAGGTTTAACTATAATTCCTGATTGATTGGTATTTCTCTTATAATCCAGATAGCTCAAATAAGTTGTGGTACTTAACCATTACCGATAGATTACTTTTATAAAGCACAGTGGGACAAATTACTAAGCTTTTACTCCAAAACTTGCAATTTAAGACAATATTTTATTGAAATGTCCTGGAATTAGTTCATGTGTAGAAAAAACAATGAAACATGTAATAGGCTATTATTCATATTTTCATCATAAATCCACTGTTAATAAAATGAATTATTATTTTTAAAATGTCATACTTCAACAGTAAGATTAGTGGTCTGTTTTTATATTTGGTTTATGTATGATTTCAACTGGCTAATACATAATTTACCAAAATGAGGGGGGAATTCAGAAGGACTCACCAGAGATTATCCAACTGCACTGTCAGTAATGCTTACTGTCACAGAGTAACCCTAAAACCCGTCTTCCCTTATACAAGGTGCGAGCACCTTTGAGTGAAAGCTGTATGCGGCAGAGATGGATGGCTCTTTGATAGAAACACTTTAATTTATTTGAAGTTTGCCCACTGATAATGGGAATGAGAATGTAGAGATGGGAACCCAGCAAGATTTAAGTTTTTGCTGGTATTATTCTGTTAAAGACTGTCACTGCTACTGGAAGAAGGATGATCTTTGGGATTCAAATTGAACATTTGTGAAACTGCAACAAATACTATAATGACTGTAATGTGTTTTAAAGAATATACAACCAGTAGACAATATTATTAGCAGATCTGTGTGAGGCCTGTGTAAAGAAGTTAATTGCATTGAAGGTCAGGCTGACATGCTAAAAGTTCCAATCCTCCCTCATCAGGCAAAAACATCTTTTTTAATTAGACTCAGAGCCTCAAAACATTCTGATCCAGTGAGAGCAGAATGGCAAACTCTATGGAACAGAGTTAATATGCCAGAAGCAATCAATGTATAAGGTTTGATTATAGTAAGATAAAAAGTATTTAAATAAATAAGAAAGCTAATATAATAACATTGAGCAAATGTATGAGCACTCTTAAGTTTTACTATTCAAGGTTGCATCTGCTGCCAAGCAGGTGCCTAATTAAAATTAACCTCTTGCCTTCTGTGCATACCAATGGAGTAAAATAAAATTACAATTTCTAGGAGAGACTGATACATTGAAGTATCTGAATTAGAAATACATGTCATAAAATAATTTAAAGTTAAACTGTTGAAAGAACATATAAAGAGTGTATTATAACAGAAGAATTGATCTGCTTGACATCGACTGACAGTTGTAAACAAATTGTTAAGACACATTTGAGATAGTGTACTTTGTGTGTATATATATATACACACACACACACACACACACACACACACACACACACACACACACACACACACTTGTATTGTGTATTGTAAACCTGCATTTTAGGGAAAGGAGGGGTTGAAAACGAGAACCATGAGATCATGTTCCAATATGTTGGAAAGGAGTTATATCCAATTAATTTTGAATGTTTTTATATAACTCCAATTATGCCCTGTTCACACTAGAATTTTTATACCGGTATCGTTGCGGAATTAGTGAGGGAATATTAAAAATAAAAACAAAACAAAACCAAAAAAAAACATGCATTCCCAAAGCCGTGATGCAAGCCTGCTGTCTTTGCAACCTCATGTTTTTAAAGATAGCTAATTGTTTAACCCTAACCCTAACCCTTTCACGTTCTGCTCGTCTCTTAACAATGATTGAACACCAAAACAAAATACTGTACATGGACAGGATGGCAAAACATGCTGTACTACATAACAGCGGATCCATTTCTAACAGATGTGACAGCAGTCGTCATGGAAACGAGTTCAAAACCCGAATACTGTTGATTTAAACATACATGAATGTGGACAGGTATATCACAACTGTATCAGTACTAGTATCATACCGATACAAGCGTGAACAGGGCTTTAGTTTTAAAAAGGAGTTGACCGGATTCTTACAGAATATATAATTTACTCAAAGATAAGAACTGTCAAGGCAGATTGATTATCAGATTTAATTGGGACTCCTGATGTATTCTATGGATAGAAAATCCTATATAAGCCCAGAGTAAGACCCCATTTGATACAACTGAACTCGATCTTGCAAGCTCTGAGGGCCTCTGAAAAACTGATTGCTGTTTGGTCGTATTCTTATTTTTCTTATAAGCTACACTACACTTCCATATACTAGAAGGTAAGCATATATTTGAATGTATATTTCATTGATATTGGATGCATTGCCATAAGGTATATAAATTACGTCTTAGTTTTACGAGAGTGACATATTGAATGCTTTAGAACGTAACTGTGGGTGCGCTAGCTTCTTGTATGCCTAGCATAAAGGCTAAGCATATAATAACCATATCTGTATTACTGTATTGAAGTACTAATGCTGTTAAACCTATAAAGGCACTGGATCGCCCAGATTGCTTATTACTTAGGATTTACGATGGTCTGCACAACCAACCAATCCACTTTTTAAAGCATTTAATAAACCGAAAGAGCTCTACTACTGCTCTAATTTGTTAAAACTTAAAATTAAACATGTCTGTGTGATTTTCTTGATGATTAAAAAGTTGTATGGACATATAACATGCTCAATGCACAACAAAACCACTTACAGGAGTTTAAAACATCTCTATCCTCCTTAAACATCCCCCCTGAGTTTATAGTGTGCTCAGAGCACATATGTAAATAAAAAGAACATGTGGATTATGACATTACAACTACAATTTTTGATGAATTAAAACAGTTTATTGTGATGTAGGGTGTAGTGGTTTGTTTGGGCTGCTAAGGTTTATATCCACTAAGTACTCCTTGTCTGGCTGGCTGTAGTTAATATACTACATTGCAAATATACAGAACTATAATACTAATATACTATATATATATAAAATATAAACAAATATTATTATGACTTTTACCATAGTAAGTTTACGTGGTAGTTTTGCAGATTTTTGTTCTCCAATGATTGTGCTACAGTATACAGTTACCATAGTTTACCACTGTTTCCCATGTGCATTTAATATGCGTATCTACTGATTTCTGTGTTGTACTGTGCTTACTATTATTTACTAAGCTTTTCTAATGTTGTACTGCACTTTGCTTTTGCCATGGTAAACTTTGTTATGAGCATGCCCATACAGTATGTGTCATAATATAAAACACCAATTGAGTACCCCAGAGTAACGCCAGGACATCTTATGAATGTCCTCTACGTTTTTCATTTTGAATTCAGCTATTTTAATTTAAGTGGATTTAATCACCTTTATTTATTCCATGTTCCTTTGTAACAAATGATGTTCATCCCATTTATAAGGCATTCATGCATGAATGAACACTTCTCACAATCCCCTGGTGGGTGAGGTAACATGGCATGAATTAGGGAATTATAAACACGTGAATACATTAGGAACGGATGGATGGAAGAGTGGAAACTAAATGCTTTTAAATCATGATGAATTAATGGGGTTGAATTCAAAATTAATGACTTCAGAACTCAGAACAAGTGCATAAGATATTTGGGTGTTATTCATGTGGTATTCAGTCAGAATTAATTAAGAATTTGTGACGACTTTTTAAAAGTGCTTCCCATTTTGTATACATGGGAATAACCTTTATGTTATTTATGTATATTATATGAAATTCCCTAATTTAAATCCAAAAAAAAATCAGAAATACAGCAGTTGAACATAACATTAGAAATTCTACAATAACACTGACTGTAGTCTTTATGGCCACCATGTACAACCAGGAGAGCATTGATTTTACACCTCAATTTTGGGGGGAAGTTTGGGCTGAAAATATGCAGTCAGTATCCACAGTTTGTTCATACAGAAGCACCTGCCAACCAAATGCTTACTATCAGCCCTCTATAGTCTGTCAGATGTGCGGTCCTCTCCATCAGACTTGAAAACGTCTAGCAAACAGTTTATTCAGTTTTGAATCCAATTACATTTTAATTTGCCAGGTGAGTCCATTTACACAAAACTGTTCTATATAACCCCTGTATAATCTTCAGAATCTTGCAACTATATTGCACTAATCTTTCAATTTATGTACATTTGGGGTGGAGGATTATAATGCCAGTAAATATATATTTGCTTAAACATCATTATTTAAGATGGATGGGGAAGCTTTTACAGTATTACATGTCTTCTTATATACAAAAGGTTCAGTTCATCATTTGTATGTACATGGGGAGAGACTCAGAGTTTTGCTCACAAGCTACCTCAGTTTTCTGCAGCAATATGTGTGGATATCATTACAAAGCTATTAACAAATAACCAGCTCAGCAAATCATTTCTAAATGGAAAAAGTCCCTGTGCATAGATAACAGTTAAACTGTAAAATTGGATGGGGAAGGGGAAGCAGTAACTAACTGTCCTTAACCTTATTCAAAATACAATTAAACATAATTATATCTAACATTTACAGTGATATCAAGGTGTTATTTGTTCTAACAGATGAATCGGACCGGTTTACAATTTAATATTGCATTAAAAGTGAATTCTGGGTAGAGAGAGAGAAATGCATGCTGCTACAGTATTTAGGGAAGTGCTGATCTGAAGTGCGCTCTCTCTCCCCGGAAGTGGTAAGACACAGGTTTTAAGATTGCATAAAAAGGGCTTAAAGGCCTAAATCCTAATTGCTGTTTTATTTTGTACAATGATTGCTGATAGTGTGCTATGGAGATGCTATATTGAAAGTATACACCCCCTTTCAAAATGTTCACCTTTTGTTGCCTTATAGCCTGGAATTAAAATGCATTAAAATAGTGTGTGTATATACTATGCTGATTTAAATGATTGTCAAACATGTGTCTGCAAAGTTACTCGTGTTCATGTAACCAGGGCTGTGGTGAACACTGTGGTAAAATCCAGTGTGGTGCATTTATCCTGAATAACATAATAAACTGTCGATTTAGTTATAATCCTCTGACTGTTTTTTGTTTCTATGTTTGTGCATTGCTAATTTTGATGTTTAGTGGTTACACCAGAGTGGTTATACAGTATGTGTATAACTGTGCTGCTCTGGGCCTTGGGGCTTGTGTTATCAGGTCCCTAAATTTTTTTTCTTCGGGTAATAGCATGGAAAGGCAATATTTGTTACATTTCCTAAAATAAAAATAAAACAAATTGTTTTAAAAAGACCAAATTCCCATATTATTATTATTATTAGATTCTATAGATTTTTTTAGTATTACATGCAAGACAAACGCTATAAGATTGTTACCTTTAATAAACATCTGTACTGGTTAATCCACCGATTTAATTTACCAGTTAAATCAACTAATGCCCATAAATTAACCGATCAAAAATTGTAATTGATTGACAGTCCAATATATATATATATATATATATATATATATATATATATATATATATATATATATATATATATATATATATACTCAGTTGACCAAAAGGACCGCAAGCCAACAAAATATAGATTTCAATATAGATTTTGCTTTATTTGTTCATTGAGCTTGAGAAAACATTTAATAGGTAATAATGCATGTTTCTCGCATGCGACTATATGGGCTACTCCCCTAGTCGGTGTTGCCAGATTGGCAGTTTTTCAGCCAAATTTGTCTTGTTTTGCAAGCGTCTTTGGTGGTTTAGTTATTTTTTTTATCATGCATGTTCTTTTTCTATTCCTTTCAATTATGAGGTCTTCACCAGAGCAGAAATTTAATCACCACAACATCCTGTATAGTATGTCACTCCCCCCCGTCTTTTTTCTGGAGCTCTGCACAGTAAATTGTAAATTGTGAGAAAAAAACAAGCAAAGCAGATAAATAAATACATTGTTTATAACACTACTGTGTTTAATTTTTTAATAAATGCGTAGCACTAATTTATGCTTTTGTAATATATATAAAATCTTAAATGTGAGTGCGGTTTTTGGTTGATTTAAAAAACACAATTTAACTACTACTTCATCAGTATTTTTACTAAAAAACATTGTTAGTTCTATTAAGCTTTAGTACTGTAGTCCCATCAGTAGTGGCACGTAGGGAATCTGGTTCCTAATACCTACTCAATGACATGGTACAGAAAGACTATGCATGCGTCAAAATTAGTCTTAAATTGATTCTTAAGTTAACTCTTAAGTCAAGGTTCTGCTTAATAAGTATCGGAACGCTGTTCAGAGACGACTACACCACTGTATATACTAGACAAAAACCTAGACATATTAGACAAAAACCAGAGTGTATTCAACAAGTACAGATAATGCTATATTTAGAAAATTACCCTAGGGGGCACAAGTAACACAAAGTGTGTTGCTGTGTATGGAAAAGTTAACAATTGTTGCATAAAACTACTTATATTGTTCAAGCAACAACATGTTCTGTTTTCCTTTAACTACAGCAAATGGAGGGTTTTCATTTACATTGAAGTACACTTGGTTTTAGGCTGTAAAATGCTTGCTTTCTGGATATTTTGTGTGTTATACTTAAGCCAAAGAAACACAGGCTTTAATGTTAGAAAGTGCGGACCTGAAAGAAGACTTCATGGAGAGTTGTTTTACATAAAAATGACACATTTTTATGTTGTTAAGCCTGGGTAATGAGCGCGGGAGGCAGAGCTTGAGGAGGGCTAGAGACAACCAAGTGTAGTAGAGCTAAACTTTGTGAAGAAAAAGATTGCTTGGGAAGCTGGATCTTACAACACAGTGGGCTGCTGTGTTTATAATTGGCTTCAGAAATCCAATCAAAGCTTTATAGTTGTAACTCAGACTGGAGTTACTGGGATTATTTGATGTGCCTCTTGCTATTGATGCCCTGGCTAAGGAGAACTGTTAGTCTGAAAATTGAGGATATTTGTGTAACTTAACTGAAAGTGTGCCATTCTGATTCCTGAGATTGGATTACAAACTGTGTTGTGGAAACCATCACGTATGGAAATAAAACTTGTGTTTTCCTTTTTCCTTTTCGTGTGGACTGGTATCAATTAACAAAGAACGTGTGCACGCTATTACAGTACAAAACAACAATGAAATGTGTTACAATACTATACACTCTATAATTGTTCTCCTTATTGTATATAAAGTGATTATTTGGAGGGGCATGCTAAACACATCTACATACCTGTCAACATTGAGTTTTTAAAATAAGGGAGCTTTTGTAAACTGAACTCTTAGTGGCCTGAATTTAAATGAATATCTACATAAGACAAAGGCATATAATTCATTTTAAAAAGCAAAAATATCAAAACAGAAAACAACCGTGACATGCTTCACAATGAAATTCTCTCATGGCCCCTGTGGTTCTTATTGCACTGTAGTTGTAGGTGGCTGATTTGGCAGCAGCCAATACTTTGAAAACAGATCCACTGCAGTTGATTTTGCAGGACAGCAAAGCATACATAGTTCCCGTTGTTACTTTCATCACACAACAAACCTAAAGGCTGAGTTTGGAACTGCACATTGACCTCAAAGGACAAGCTATGGCACCTACTTTATAACAAGAAAAAATAAATCTAAATTAAATAACTCCATCATAAAATAATAATTTAAAAAGCCAAAATACACAACAATGTGGTATTGCAACGTTATTCATTACACTGCACATATGTGGCAGAGCAATAATACCACGGTCAGTAACTACCTTCTGTTTTAAATTAATTTACTACTTAAGCAATAGTGCCCATCGATGGTGGCTCTACCATGTGATAGTTCACTGCGACGGGAGTTATGCGTGCTAAGCCGAAGGCGAGGGGTCTAATGAAAGTCAAGGTCAACTATCACACAGGAGAGCCATCATCGAGAAGGCGCTATCATTATTAGAACATTTTTACCATTGTTTTCTTTAAAAAATAAAAAACCTTA
Organism: Polyodon spathula; assembly: GCF_017654505.1. NCBI lineage: Eukaryota > Metazoa > Chordata > Actinopteri > Acipenseriformes > Polyodontidae > Polyodon > Polyodon spathula. Next base: position 61,461,401 of record NC_054536.1, on the reverse strand, counting down.
AAACCTAGATGTACCTTGAACTTGTATAGATTTGTCAAGTACCTTTCCACTGAGTAAAGACATTCTAAGAAAATAGTTTTGAACATTTTTTTAAATAAAGAACAAGGATGACATACATATAAAGAGAAAAACAATGAGTATTTAGTAAATCGATTTTTTTTTATTAAATTGTCAGGTTTCTACCCCTATTTATAATAAAGAAATTGCCTGAGGAATGAACGAAGCAATTACTGAACAGTCTGTGTCCAAAAAATAAAATGGCCACTTTTATTAACTGTTTAAAAACTGTAAACAAGTTTACTAACACACTGATATCTTGATTTTTTTTTTTTTTTCCTGTCAGACGGTTGACATCATATAGTTACCTACTATAAACTCTTAGGGTACCCAAGTGGCTCACAACATGGTGTGCAGGTTCAGTCTTACAGGGGAATACAGCCTTTGTGCCCTGGCTGTGCAAAGTTGCCAGTCTTTCTTGGGGATTCCCAAGAGAATGTTAGGTTGGCGATGGTATGGGAAGCAAAATCATCAGGGACAAAACTACAGCTGACCCAACTGGCCAGGTTCCCAGTGAGCTCAAAGCAGACACCTGCAGGACTGGCCTTTGTTCTCCAGGGGCCAGTAGATATCTGACATCTACTGTAGAGGCAATTGGCTTGGTAGTGAGTTGGGAGGGTACTCACTGACCTTCATTTATTCTGAGCTGTTGTGATGGTTACAGCAGTGGGGTAACTTAATTTGACATTCTAAAATTGGGAAGAAAAAAAAAAACAGATGAAATAATTGCCTATATTAAAAATAAAAATATATATAGACGAGTATATAGTATATTAGTACTGTCATCCTTAAAACATTCTTTAAATAAATTCACACCTATTTCACTGATATGACTAAAGAGATTCGCTACATATTAACTAATTTATTATGTGTTATTAGACTAGTTATTAACTGTTGAGAAACAAAATAGTGCCAGTAAAGACATATTTCATTTTTATATTTATAGAAATATTAAATAAAAAGCCCTGATTCTGAAAGAGATTTGAATTTGTGTAGAGATGGCTTGATGTGATAGTTTCAAGGGAAGGCTAAAACTAAAACCATTGTTTAAAGTTGACTTAACCAGCACCAGCTGTCCCATCACAGCTTATTCCTGTTCAGTAGTAGGAATTATCTGACATTCAGCTTTTTCTGTGGCTGAATCCATAGCTTAAGGCAAGAACTGTGTCCTGAAGCTTAGAAGTTTTAAAAGAGAGAACACATAGAATGTGTAAAACACATACAAATATTGTAAACAAAAGAAAGTGTAGTGAAATGTCAACATGACTTGTTCTTACTATGAGATAGACAGATCAGCAAATGGAGGCTTCTTTTAATATATCAGTGGCTGCTGTAATTCACTAATGTTTTTATTTCTTTATAAAAAAACACTCAACCTATCTTGTTAACTCAAAATACACCACCCACTCTATATATGGCGGGTGTCGGAGTCCAATACAAATCTGCTATATATCGAGGGCCGCGATATAGCGAGAGACCCATAGAAAAACAAATAGGCTAATAACAAATACTGTACCATTCCCTTGTTTTATCGGGGTTGTCAAGGTCCAATATAAATCCTCTGAGCAACCCGCTTTTTCTCATTTTTCGTATAAAAGCAGCACACTGTTTTAATTCGTACTGTACAGGGTAATTGCTTCTCATCAACTTAAGTCTATAATTAATTTCATGAATCATCCTCTCCTTTCTCAAATGCCCAAACTGCTGCATTGAAAGAATCCATTCCCAACATAGGAGGCGTGTTGCTAGGGAGCTGACGTCACTGTCCTATGACTTTTGCTAGTGCATTGCAAAAAAACGCTTCAGCAAGTAGATTTTTAATTTGCTTTGTGTTATGGTGCAATGTGTGTGTATATAATAAGAGTACGATACTAATCTTTGTTTTTAATTGTTCTGTGTATTTTAGTTTGTGATGAGCAGTACAAAATAAAACAAACAGTAATTCTTAGTGAAATTGTTTATGTATATTGCAGCTAAGGCATGCGCAGTTAGACTAAAAATGGGGAGCCAAATCCAGGACCGCGATATATCCAAAGGGGTGACATAACGAGGGGTAGGTGTATTATAAGTGGTACAAGGGGCTAGAAGGCACAGCAGGTTAATTCACTTATCTCTCATGCCTCGCGCCTCAGAAGTCCTGGGTGCCTTCTGGCAGTCTGTCTATAACCAGCACTTTCCCTTGCATTGAGTACATTCTCAACAAAGGAAAAAATTTGGGGTAGACTGTAGTGTTTTGGATTTGCACATATCTAGTTTTACTTCAGGAGGTACAATTTGTGAACGCTAGGTACTGAGGGCAAGAGCAATGCAATGCTTTACAAAGAGAGCTGCCAGTCAGTGTGTCACAGTCCTATTATACATATTCTTGAGCTCACAGCCAATGGCATAACTGAGCTACAGATAAAAGCTTAATATGTTTCTATATGGCATAGCTAACTGAATTTTCTCACGATCCATTGGCTCCAACATTTTATTCTCAATCATACACAGCAGGGAGCATGGAGCAACCAATGCTCTTTTCCAATTTGAGTGGGTATGACTTGTCAATAAACTGAGATCTGGTCATGTGAACACAATTCCTGCAAGGCAAGGCAGTGCAGTAGCCGCTAAAGCAGAGAGAAGAAAAAAAACTCCCTAGAGCTGTCAAGAATTTCCAAGGATAAATATCGGGACTTTCTTCCTATACATCAGGACATGCAACATTTGCTTGGAAATAGGGACTGTTGGGAGTGGCTATTGTGCCCTGTAGGAGGGTGATGGGGATTCATTGATCACACAGAGTTTCTTTGAGACGCTGTGCAGGCAGACCAGATTTATTTGTACCCTGGCAGGGTGGCACCGTGATGTACTCAGGCGGTCTACCAGCAATAGTATTCCCTTGAGTTGTTTATACACAGTTCATTGTACAAATAATATTCCAGAATCAAAAGGAGAAAATAAAAAGAAAACACTGTAAACAAAAGTACAAATAAAGTTCTGCTACCAGCAGTCTCGCAGCCTCTGTTATTCTGCGAGGCGCAACAGTGACTGATGTTCTGTTATAACCCTCAGTATACTGTAACAGAATTGCTCAAGTTTCCCCTGCACTAACTTAATAATGTCCCAGGGACATGATTTGGAAGGAGGCAGTGTGGTCCAGTGGTTAAAGTCCATAGCTTGTAACCAGAAGGTTCAAATCCCATCTCTGCCACTGATTGACTCATTGTGTAACCCTAAGCAAGTCACTTGATCTCCTTGTGCTCCATCCTGCGGACGAGATGTTCAATCAATAATGCACAGTTCACAGCCTACCTCTGTAAAGCGCTTTGTGATGGTGGTGGACTATGAAAGGAGCTATATAGAAATACAGATATTATTATTTGTTTTGTTTTTTTCTCACTCCAGACATTGGAATTCTTTTTTTTATCCAGTTCTCCAAACAGAGCTCCTGATGTGTTGTCTGCTAGAAGGGCATGGAGGGGATTGTCATTGAAGGAATATTCGTCGACCCCCCCCCCCCCCTTCTGGGGGGCGAGCTTGGTGTACTCAGAGAGCCATGCAATATACATTCACCCAACCTCTCTCTGATTGGCAGACGGGTTGTACAGGGCTTCCGACCACCCATGCAGGATCACGCATGCGCCCAATAGTCAGCACAGATTTTCCCTGTCCCATTCCCTCATAAGTTAAGGAGGGAAAATCAGCTGATTTTATGTCCCCCAATTTGAGAGTAAAACAGGTAAGAGGATGCTTTGAATTCATTTAAAATAAAATGAAGCCCCATACATAATTAATAATAATAAAAAAAAAATGTAGAGGTGAATTGTGACAGAAATACAATGAGTTCTGATTGTAAATCTCCCTCTTGACCTGTGTGGGTGCTAAATAGTGAAAGGAAAAGGCTGGACGGGCTGGCCTGACAGTTCGTTTCCGAGGTCGGGAAGCGGATTGAAACGAGACTCTTGCAGGAACGTATTGACCCGGAAGGTAAACGAGGTAGCAGCTGCAAGCTATAGATGCAACTGGAATCGTTTACCAAGGGATCATGCAGGGTAGCATAAAAGGGGCCAGAGAAACACTAACCTTTTCCTTCGCTTGGATTTGAGGACCTAGAGAGCTACAGTAGTGACTGCCGGAGAACTAAAAAAAGAACGTAAAAGAATATTCACGAGTGTTGTGTTTGTTTGTATTGTCTGTTAGTAACTGTCTGTGTTTATTGAACCACCAGACAGCTAACACGTATCCGGAGCTGTCGCCTTGGGCCAGCACAAGCCGGATCATCACTGCACCAATACAGTCACAAAATAATATTGTATATCACCAACCACGAGCACGACCACACGCACCCAGGACTGGTGACCGTGTGCCGTATTATTGTGGGGCAGATACATCTGTCATTATTGTTTGGGACTGTAACCCTGTTGTTATCTCTGTGCAATATACATCGTTGTCTATTGCCGGGATTTATTATTTGGTCACCAGACCCGGATTACAATTAAAACCCCTTTCCTACCTGATTACAATTGTTTGTGATTCCCTTTGCACTGCATCACCTCTACACCTGTTCACAATCACCGGCCAAATTGCCACATGAATTAATTTAAATATGCAATTTAAAAATAGAACAGTAAGGACACATACCATGTAGTGATGAAGATATGAAGAAGTAGTGAAAGCAGAAACATTCTCTTGGGATACTTGTAGACAGACAAAGCATATGTAGAGTCTGAGGACACATTCTGTGTAGGAGGAAATGTAATGTCTGTGGTACTCATTTCATTACTTATTTATTTTATTGTTTTCTTCTCTCATATATGGACTTTCACTCTTCTCTCTGAACCTGTCAAACAAACTATCATATACAGTAAATACCTACCGTGTTTAAACTTCAAGTTTTATATCTTCTCTTTTTTCATTGATTGCCCTATTGGTAACTCTCCTGCTGACTTGTATACAATACTGTATTTTCCTTTATTTGTACATTTTTTAAAAATAAATTCTTAACATGTTTGAAGTGATGAATACTTGAATGGGTGGATTTGAATAATATGAAAAAATCTACAGTAATTCCAAAACTCTAAGCTTATACAATCAAAGAATAAACTTAAAAACCGTATTACGTCTCAATATACACTAGAGAAACAATAAAGTATCATAGATTTTACTACAACTAGTGGAAAATATGCTAGTAGTTAATGTAGATTATTTAGCAGTGGGAGCACTGGGAGACTGATACTTTGAATTGCAACAGATATATGAAAAAGGAAGCTATATTTAACTGTTGGCAACTTTTACTGTGTGTTCATTCTTTATTTTCAGACTCCAGGTTGTATTTTTTAAATTATGATAGCTTCTACGATTGGGCACAATAAATTACATCAAATGAGGACTGCCACTAGCAGTCCAGACAGCTGTGTATCGGCTGTTTTTATGCATTAAAACATCAGAAATATATATGTATATGGCTTTATATTGAAGTTTTAACATGTACACTGAGTTTAAGAATTTAATGTTAAAATATAAATCAATGTAATTAATTTGCAGTCAGTGTGATACCTCAAAAGGAATGTGCTGAGCTGATAAAGAACTTTGTAGAATACACATGGTATATACAGCAGTTCAAAGTAACATTTCAGTTAAAATGGAAGGCTAATTTTAATGCCATCCTCATTACCATTAAAGATTGTACATTATTTCTCAAGATTACTCATGACTTCAAGGTAATGTTGCATTTTACCCCCCGAAAAACATTTTACTCTCAGTATTACATGAGAGGGTAAATAACTCACAGACCCTTATCTGGAGAGCTGACTGCCACGAACATTTATTTTCTGAAATCAATTTGTTGATCAAGGCAGCGAATATCAATGCTTGAACTGAAAAATATATTGTAATGTGTATTTATGTTATACAGGACTGGATTGCTGCAGTCCCATTACTTTTATAGGGGATCTGCGGGTGGAATAATAGCTTTATTTTTATATAGCGCCTTTCACAATATATTGTCACAAAGCACTTTAAAAGGATACAAACATTAATACATATTATAAAAAGTAAGAATCAGCAGTAAAAATGAACAACAGAATACAAACAAGAAAGAATAAGAAAACATTTCAACATATATAAACTAGATTATAAAAAATGTGTTTTTAATCTAGTTTTAAAGGAAGCAACAGTGGGAGCTTTCCTTACAGGGCTAGGCAGGTCATTCCATAATTTCGGCTTTATAGCTGAATGCTCTACAACCTGTTCTCTTTCTGAATCTTGGCAATAGTTAGTAACAAGGCATCCTGTGATCGGAGTAAGCATCTAGGAACATATGGAGTTAAAAGATCATTTGAGTAGGATGGGGCCATTTAAAGCCCTACAGGTTAAAAGCAGCACCTTAACACTAGAACCACCATGCGGGTCAATCTGACCCATGCATTACAATACATGTTTTGTTTTTTTTGCTTAATGTAACATCAGATATTCCATTTTTTTTTGTAAATGCAACAAACAAGACATGCCCATCCCTCCTTGCACACGTTTTTTTTTTGTTTTGTAGACTGACTGTGAGACAGAGATTGCTATGATTGTGGATTTGTACAATTGCACCAAGATGCCAACTCAGTGAAAGCCTAGCTGATTTATTTCTCTGGGAGACAGCAATCCTTTGTTTTGTTCCAGAAATGCAATTGGGAATATATCATAAGGAAATATTTAATCTTGAAAGCAGCCTTTTTGATTGGCATATGACAAGCTGCACTCAGATGCACACAGCAAACAGAAATGACAGGTAGGATAACAATTTATGTGTTTAGTATGACAAGTATGTTATATATTCTTTTTTATGTTACTGTTAGAAAAAATATTTTGGTTTTACAGGTTTGTATGTACCAGTTTACACAATAGTGTTCAGTGGAACTGCATCTGTGTTTATAACACAGCTCCTGGATGCAGGCACAGTCAGCTGGCAGACGCGTACACTCCTCCATAGAGTACAATGCAGCCATCATACCGGAAGTGGTGTTATATTTTCTTTTTATGAAGTATTACATTTTTTTTTTCAGTTTTACTGTTTTGATGTACATATACCTGTTTACACCAGAGCACCACTACCCCTGCACAGCACTCACCACCCAAAGCATCACTACCCCCTGCACAGCACTCAGCACCCGGAGCACCACTACCTCCTGCACAGCACCACCTGGAGCACCATTCCCTCTGCACATCACCACCCAGAGCACCACTACCCCCTGCACAACACTCACCACCCAGAGCACCACTACCCCCTGCACAGCACCACCCGGAGCACAAATCCCCCCTGCACATCACCACCCAGAGCACCACTACCCCCGGCACAACACTCACAACCCGGAGCACCACTACCTAATGCACAACACTCACCACCCAGAGCACCACTACCCCTGCATAGCACTCACCACCCGGAGCACCACTACCTAATGCACAGCACTCACCACCCAGAGCACCACTACCCCCAGCATAGCACTCACCACCCGGAGCACCACTAACCCCGCACAGCACTACATGTTGCACCACCGCCCCCTACACAGCACCACCCGGAGCACCATTCCCTCCTGCACAGCACTCAACACCCAGAGCACCACTACCCCTGCACAGCACTCGCCACCCAGAGCACTACTACCCTCAGCACAGCACTCACCATCTGGGGCACCACCCCATTGCTGGTATAGAGGGTGAAGTTTTATTATTAAAATACAGACATTTTATTGACTGTACTGGTGCTTGGACATTCATTCATTTCCCACACCACTCAACACCTGACACAGATCTACACACAATATAAGATACCTGCTGGATCTATTAGAACTTTTGTTTTTCCTATCTTCCTGTTTCTTTGGAAATTACATTATGTAATGTTTTGTAATTATTTCACCCCTGAAGCTTGGTGATCTTGTTTACAGAGCAACTTCCGTCCCGGATATACCATCCTCATTCTTTTCTGGAAAATGTACAATATGATAACTTCCCTCAAGGAACCAATCTCTCCAATATGGGAAAGCAAGAAGAAACAAACACACAGGGCGAAATTCATTCAGGTAAGGTATAATTGTTGAAAATGAAAATAGAATGACTGTAAGAAAAAACTCTGAGGGGCCCTTCCTTGTTACAACCGCATTGCAATTACATACAGTAGTTCTGTAAGTCTTTCCTTGTCACATTGGCTGATGCTGTCTTGGAGACAACAAGTTGTCCTGGAAATGCTTCCCCCTCACCCCCCCCCCAACATAAAAAGGAAAACAGGCATAGCATGACAAAGAATTTAATTATAAGTATATTAAAGCAACACGTATTCTAGATTGCAAGATAGACAAATAAATACACCCTTTTTACCAGCAGCATCATTGTCTTCTGCTTCTCTTCTTTGAGCTCCAGAATGATTATAGTACACCAGAGCAACAGTTCTAGCAAGTGTAGATATGGTGTTCTCTGACCTGGCCATTAGCAAGATAAGGGAGAATTCTGAGTCAAGGGAAACAAATACATGACTGATTACTTCAACGGAACACTGACGTATGTGCTTATCAAGGTAGTGCAAAATTCAGCACAGGGCAGAATTCAGCACAAAACCGGTACACAGTACCACCATCAAAATAAGTCCCAGTATTGAGTACTGGCAGAATTTCACCCCTGCTTTGTATTGTTGCTCTGAAAATGTTTTATTTCAAAAGGGTAAAATGCTTTAATGCAGCATTTATTTTAGCATTTCTAGCATGGTAGTCTTGTGCAGTCAGAATATGGATATTCCCCAGTCAAAGCTGCAACTGCAAAAATGATTTTCACTGAAATAACATACTAATAATAGAGAATGTGCTAAACTGATCTTGTTGTTATACTCAAGGTAAACATATCTATGTGTTGAAGTGTTAAAATATGGGATTATGAATATCATATAGTAAAATACAATAAGGTTTATAGAATGTATTTCCTATACTGTACACCTCAAGAGTCTGTACAAAAGAGAAAACCAACAGGTTTATGCTATCTCTTCTCAGCCACATAATTGTTCATCTTTCTAAAAATGCCAGGAAAACAGCTACACTTTTCTACTCTGCTCTTTATGTTGTACTTGTTATTTGCTTTTTAACATGTATTTGCAAAAGCAATCTAACACATTACAACAAGGGAAAATTGATTTAATACATGCTGGTAATTTGACAGTGGAATACAAACTAAAAAATACTGTCCTACTTTGCATAATTGGAAGGTAATGTGTCTTAAAACTGCTTTTGGATTGTCACCTATGAAAGGCGTTCAATAAATCAAAATGGTACTGCATAATGCAATTATTTTCCTTCAGGGCCACCAAAAATCCCTGTGGCAAAGGAACATTTACCAGTAATATATTGTGGTTGCTACTCTTGCACTTCACTGCTTTTTTTTCCAATATCTAGGCCTTTCAGTTTTGATGTTTTTGATTAATTGATTAATCATGCATTGATTAATATGTATAATGTGTACTGTACCTGGGACTGGGAATGCACTGTAAGTGTGCAATAAATTAGTTAAAGTGCCATAGGTAACAATTAAAATGAATTATATTAATGTTGAAAAAACAGGATGATTTTGAGTTCAAGCTGGTGTGTTTGTTATTTTACAGACAATATTTTATAAGGGAATCCGTTGCAGCTACACAAATCTATTGCTTCAGGGCATACACATGTCTCACCTTGTAAAGCTTGGATGTATGGTGTGCAGGGTGAGTTCTTTATAGTCAGGGGAGCGCAGGTTTGCCCATTGGATGTTCAAATTAGCTAGTCTAATTATACTGTAATACTGGCTCATACGGGTTAGGAAGGCCAAACTGGCAGGAACTGTTTCACCTCTCCTTGGTGCAGTGAGGGAGTGTAATAGGACATTCTGAATTGGGGAGAAAATCAATAGTAAAATGATTTTGCTTAGATAATCAAAAGAGAGTAATGCACATACACATAAACAGTACAAGATGGTATAAAAGTTAGCTATACATTACCCTCCAATCAGGGCCGGCCTTAGGCTGTGTGGGGCCTAGGCGGTGATGATTAAGTGCGGGATCCAGAACATCAAATGAATGCTAGAGTAACAATCGTATCTTAAAGTTAGTATATACAGTAGATACACCATGCAATCATAGTACTACACATACTACACACACTACATACATACTACACATAGTAAAGTTAAGATATGGTAAATAATACTAATGATATTAAAATGTTAATGAATACTTGTATCAGTTTGTTTGTTAGACTTTATCATTTTATATAATTCACAACTTCAAAGCACTCAGAATTCTAGTCTACTTCAAACATATCACATATTAACTTCACAAAATGACCATGTCCTAGTAGGCCTATTAATACAATACTAATGCCATAGTAATGCATGACTGTAAGTGGGTCCTGACAGGTCGGCGGCAAGAATAACCAGGCAGAAATAAATAAATAAATAAATGATAATAACAAGAAAATCCCTCTTTGTGTGCAATGGGTCTTTGCCCCCCACCAATTAGTTTTTAGTGTTTTGTGTTACAATAAATATTTTTAATAAAATGTACCCCACATCTAATAACACCCATATTTGTAATATTTTGTAAAATGGAAATTCTGCCACATCTCTCTCATCCATAGCAAGAATAGAAGCCTGTAATATTATTTTATTTATTTATCTATTTTTTTGAAGAAAAACAAATTGTGAACAAACACGTACTTAAAAATAGGGTATTTTAGATGTGGGCAGTTGTAATTTAATTGTCATTATATAATCTCTTAACACCAAAATTGCTATATTAAGAAACCTAAAACGGCACTACGGTTTAGTCATTCAGAATGAGACATAATATTGAACAACATGATGGTGCTATGGGATTGTACCTTCTGTTTTTACATTCAACCCCCTGCCTAGTGTGAAGTGAGTGAAAGTCATTTATATGATCCACAGGGGCAAGACTAAATTAATTTTGCTGGCCTAAGTGTAGTTTTACTGAATATGTCTCCATCACAAAGCCACCACAAGTGTCACTGATTGACAGCAAACTCAGCAGCCTCAAAATCATACAACCTGAAAAATCATCTGTAACAGGACAGTATCAATAATGAGACAAGAAAGCTGCAGTTTTAAGCAGTGGGGCACACATTTATTAACAAAATAAACAAAACAACCACATGAACAAAGAAAACAAATACTGAACAAATTCTACTATTGGGGCTGGGCAATGGCCTTCACTAAATAATCTCCAAAACCCAGTATATCCACAACTCACCAGCACTCCTCTCAAACACCAACCCCCACACAACAGATTTGTTCTTATATGCCATGTGGCTGGAGCCTAATTAACCATTAATCTTTCAATTAATACTCCAGCCACATTCTCACATGTATTATGGCAGGGAGGATTTTAACCCCTTCCCTGCCAACCCTGCATTCACATAACACCCCCAACAATACATTAAGGCTTTCACCCTGCCACACCAAACTAGTGGTAGTGGTATCTTTTTTCAATCAATGGCTTGGTTTGCATGAAGCTTGTCAACTCTAAATTCCCTCTCCATTGTCATAAGAATATAGTGTAGAATGCACATGTTATGCACATTGCTCACACTATAGGAACTGTGCAACCAAAATTATTGAACTATTCCACTATTAATGCTTCCTAAATTATATAAAGGTAAGACAGACATTTCAATAATTGTATAAATTATTAAGTTTATAAACTAGGGTGACTGCATTTCAAGACACTGTTTTAGTCCCATAAATAAGTGAAAAAGAAAACAAAACCACAAATTAAATATCAGGGAACACTTTTGTGGTCGGTCTATGCATTTAAGTGGTAATGACTTGCTAATAAGACCCAAATGCTCAATTAAGCTACAAGAGATTATCTAATACAACTATTATACCAAGTTTGTTGAAAAAAAGAAGCTTCCTCTGGAAAATTACATGTCTAAAGTTTAACTTTTTTGTGAACAATTCTCCAATGATAAATCACTTACTTATTTTTTGCTGTTAAATCAGTAAATTAGGTGGGTATGCTTGATTCTTTGAAATTCATGAAACACACATAACATATGCAGAGCAAGTCTCATCAGCATATCAAGGTCTAGCAGCAGCAAAAGATGGGGTGAATGTGTGTTCAGCTTCAGCACTCATTTTATGAGCAGAGTAAAACCTTTACATTCAGATTATTACAGTATGCTAGAATATAGGTATTTAGTCTTTTGTTTCGAACATTGCAGTGTGTATTAGAGATTTGTGTTGTCAACTAGTCACAGGGAAAAAAAGATAAGATAGACTGCCAGGAGCTATGCTTTTGAGTGCTTGACAAACTGACTATTTGATAGAAATCCAGAATTTCATGTCGTCTGCTTGTCAGATGAAAGAATTCCAAGTAGATCATTTTTGGCTAGTTATCTGAAGGGAAACGTCATCATGGGCCCCGCACTAGTGCTACAAAGACTCATTGAAAGCAACATTGAAGAAGTGCAATATAGACCACAACAGCGTCAAGGACTTGGCTTTAAATAGACTTCATTGGCATCACCTATCTGGTCTGGTTGAGTCTGAGGAGAAGAGAATTACTGACCTCACCGAAAAGCGCAGATGAAGAAAGGCTGGTTCTGCTGCAATTCTTTCTAACCCTAGTCACTCATGTCCAGTCTATGATCGTCTGTATGCCACTTGAGTTGGACTCTCCGCACATGTACACAGTTATCAATGACAAATTAAACTGTCCTTACCTAGTGGTGGACATACCATAAAGTACATTAGAATTCTAGGGCTACCGAGTTGCACATCCAGTAAAGGCACTCCGTGTGGAGTGCAGGATGTGCCCTATAGCCTTGTCATCGAGTTTGAGTCCAGGCCATTCCATTGCCGACTGTGGAAGGGAGTTCCCAGGGGGCAGTGCACAATTGGCCAAATGCTGCCCAGGGGAAGGGCTTAGGTCGACTAGGCTCACTACGCACCAGCAACCCCTGTAGTCTGGCCAGGCGCCTGTAGGCTTGCCTGTAAGCTGCCCAGAGCTGCACTATCCTCCGATGCCGTAGCTCTTCGGTGGCTACATGGTGAGTCTGCAGTGTGAAAAGAAGCAGTCGGCTGAAGGCACACGCTTCAGAGGACAGCGTGTGTTCGTCTTTGCCACTCCCGAGTCAGCGCCTGGGTGGGGGGGTGGTTTTTAGCGGTGAGCTGAGCCTAAATAATAACTGGATACTCTAAATTGGGAGAAAATAATAAAAAATAATTGCCGACTACTACATTTTTTAAAAAAGTAAAGCAAAAAAAAAAATGTAAAAATTACATTACAATTCAGAAACATATTAATGTGTCTTTCACAAAACAGTCCAACACCTGACACATACAGTATTTACGTTATGGATGGATGTGGAGAAACCTTTGGGTATAGTATTTTGTCAAAGAGATTGCAAAATATCTAACAGATCATGTGTGTCTGTAATGGTTCTTCAGATGTTGTTTGCTTTCCCTACAAAGTATTACATTGCTATTGCTTACTGGCTGATTGGCATTCCAGTTCATTATAAATAACCTAGCTTTTTTCACTGTCTGTAAATAATCACAAGTTTTCAAGACCTCAAAGGTCTCTTCTTCGGGTGAAAGTAGGAGAGAGATTGATGCTTACATTCAAAAGGTGACTAATGAAAAAAAAAAGTTTTGAATCACTACTTCTAATGCAAGGAAAAAAGATGAGTCACTTCATAATAAACAATGACAATAACAAAGACAAAATAATACATTATATAAATAAAATACAAAAAATAACAGTAAATACTAATATATGGAAATAAATATTAGTGAAAAAAGATAAATAAAAAAATAAAAAAAGCTTGTTTGGTTGTTAAAAATCTTGTAAAGAAAGTAAATCAGACAAAAGGCAACCGCTCTGGCTACTGTAATAAACTGTAAGTTTTTTTTAGTACTTTCATGCTGAACCTGCAGCCGTCTGCATTGGCAGACTTTTGCAGTGTGACTTGGAAGCTTCTAAAGGTCTGTGCTTTCAACCTCAGGTAAAGCATCACATTGATCCTGTTATCTGTAGGGAACCTAATATGCTAACAATGAAGTCTGTATTCAGTCTTTCCACCACTCATGCATATAATTCAAGACACAGGGGTTTCACAGCTATCTTACATACACATAAAATATGGATTATCACAAAACCCAAAGGGTATAAAAACATCACTAACATTTTTGACATGTGGTAGAGTTTTAATAACACATGTCTGCAAAGTATATTTTTGTAGCAAATGCACTGTAATGACAAAATAAATAAGCACCAATTAACTCCCCTTTGATGAGCTTCTAGAGCATTCCTGTTTTATTTGTTATCTTTGCTGTGCCTTTTTTATAAGTAATACACACTGGGGATTCACTTAAACTAAAAGAATTGAAGAAACTACCATAAAATTAAAAAAAGTAAACTTCGGCAGAGAGATCAGGGTGGCAATCTGAAAGATGTTTCAGTAAATCTGTTGCATGCCAGCCCCATCTAGGTGGTCCCTCACAAACCGGTGAACCCCGTCAAGCCAGACCTGGAGTTGTTTGTTGTACTCCAGTCCTGTTGCTGGAAGCAGCTTCTGTGGCTCGCCAGAAGATGAAGTACACCGGGGTCTGCAGTTCCTTCATGAACATGATCAAGGCCGGGGTGACCCATTGGACTTTGCATCGTCGAGGAGCCGACTCTTTTGTACAGCGGTATAGGCGCTATGCTTTAGTGCAAGAGGTCTTGGGTTCGCCGTACGCATGTGTGTGGATTGCCTCACCCTGTGTGATGTGCCTGCTTGTGTTAACCGAGATCGCTACAATATACAATGCACTCCATTTATAAGAATCCCATCCATCCCAGATGATTTGATTCTTATAAGTGGTTGACTCCTAACCCTTAGCGGTTCATTTATTCAGTGCCTGTTAGGCACGTCAGGTCCAACTGATTTTCAAACGCGCTGTTTATTTTACATGTGCTGTTTAAAAGTCATTTTATTCAAAGTAAAACAGGTTTAAAATGCACTGCATATCAACAGGACACTAGTACTGCATCTCCAGCCCCATCCCACCACTTGTTCGCTGTATTTATCACATACATCTTCATAGTTGTGCATACTGGTAAAGCTTCTCCTGATCACTTGTTTTATCACCAAACTCCTCAATAATGTGATCCAAGTCATTATTTTATTACTATAATATCTCAAAAAGCTCTGAAAATTTCTGTGATATTCTTTGAGCGCTGGATGCAGAAGCAGCTATCTTGTTTGTTTATGTCCGTGTATTGCTCAGATCCACCCCTTTTTTTTGGCTTCTCTTGGCTTTTATCAGTCTCACTCGGCCATTGAAAGGTTTTCTCGACTTTTTCCAGAGAAAAAAACGACTAACCTGTGCTTGACACCTTTTGATGATGTCGGACCAGGTCCGACATCGGACCGGAAAGGGAAAATTGTATTGTTGGACCTGGTCCGTCACAGGACCACAAAGGGTTAAAAAAACAAACATGTGAAGTGCTGTGGATGGCACTGGTAGAAATGTACATGAAGGTGCCAACAGAGACAGAATGGAATGCAGTTGCCAGAACCTTCGAGTAAAATTGGAATTTTCCCAATTGTATTGGTGCTATTGATGGAAAGCATGTTGTGATCCAAGCCCCACCCAACTCTGGGTCCCTGTTCTATAATCATAAAGGCATATTTTCTATTGTCCTCACGGCTATGGTAGATTCAGATGTAGGTTGAACAGCGATGTTTGGATTTTCTCCCAATCAGCTTTGAAAAAAGGTCTACATAAATTGTATTTAAATATTCCCACACCTAAAAAACTTGTGAGGGCAGAGAACCTTGGCCCATTGCCACATGTTATCGTTGGAAATTAGGCATTCCCTTTGAAGCAATATCTTATGAGACCATATCATAGGAAGAAAATTACCACTTGTCTCGGGCTAGGCGCCTATCTGAGAATGCCTTTGGAATTTTGGTCCAGCATTGGAGAATCTTCCAGAGGTGCATTCCACTGAGACCCGACAGAGCTGAGAAGTTTGTAAAAGTCGGATGAGTTATGCACAGTTTTCTGCAGAAATATCAGAAGGAAAATATGGAAGACTTCAACTTGATGATGACAGTCCTCCCCATAATGATGACCCGGTCAGAGGTCTGCAGCGCAATGGTCTCTGCAGAAGCACGTCGTGTCTGTGATGCATACAAAGATTACTTCTCATCCTTGGCTGGAGTGCTGCCCTGGTAGAATTGTTCATCTGGGTTATACCCTGTTGATAACCACATCAAATAAGTTGAAATAAAGTATTCTCATGATCAAACCTATAACCAATAATATTAAAACACTAAAATGGGGGAGTTGAGGGATAAATTGTGATTGACAATCTTTAAAAAAAAAAAAAAAAAAAAAAAGTTAAACTTTTTTCTACCAATTTTGTCTTTTTTCATATTTTCTGAATTCTGTAAACTGTTTGAAAGTCATATTCTTCATGGTCTAAGCTTTAAAATAACATATGGTTGAGGGTAATTTTCTAAAGTTTAAATGATTTATGCCTCTTAACAATAAGTGTAACACATACAGAATGAGAATCAACTTCAATTCAGGTGTAACATATTTATTTTGCTTCCACTTGTTGGTCTCTGCAAAATAATAATAAAAGTTCGGTTGAACTTTACACAATACAGCAGCCCGTCTTCATATAATCACCATTGAGTTTTCTAACAACAATAGTCTATCAGATTTAAACAGTATACAGTATTATAGTAATACTGAGACATGGTAGCAATACCTATAATCACTCCCATTCCTGTACACCTTTGTAAACAATTAACAAGTACTAACTGATTGGCTTTACCTATTAACTTTCACTGTCATCATTTCCAGTTGTTTCTTTTCCTTTACATTTATAGTACATTGATTTATCCATCGTTTAATGCAACTATCTAATTATTATTTGTCATTAACCACTTACTAAATCATAGTACTGTGCATTTTCTGTTTAAATCAAAGCAAATAATATTTTCACTGTTTATCTTAAGCGTTTTCAGATTTCTTTCCACTTAAACACATAACAATCTTACTGATTTACCATTCAACAATAACATCCAACAGTAAAACTGAATTATAACAATAACTTCAACATTGTGTTTCATTTTCTGAATTAGACATCATTTTAATAATTATAGCAATACTATTAATGGCACAGATCGGTTCGCCAATAATTAATTATTCACATCCACGTTGTCTTCACACATCTATCAGAATCCTTATTCATCCTTTGTTAATATTCCAAAATAATTATCATCTGAAGTATACATGCCCTAAAGACAGTTTATATTCTTATTTTATTCGGTTGAACTTTACACAATACAGCAGCCTGTCTTCGTATAATCACCATTGAGTTTTCTAACAACAATAGTCTATGAAACGGCTGCCAGTGAGCCTTAGAGCGCCACCTACTGACGGGGTGCCACCATCACAATTATATTATTCTTCAGTTGTTTTATTTATTTATTTATTTTTAGGGGTACGTATTTTCCTGGCAATTCTATTTTGTTTCTACACAACTTACTTCCTCCCCCCCAAAAAAAAAACCTGGGTCTGAGTTACAGCATAGAATTCTAAACCCAGCCTGGAAAAGATTAATAATAAAAATAAAAATAAAATAGCAATCTTTTAGAATAGCATTGAAGTACCAGGCTTGCTATTTCCAAAGTGTCTAAAGGTCTGAATTGCATTTAAGCACATTTAGCCACATTAAGCTTTTTTTTTTTTTATTTCACAATAAGCCTTTTTTTACTTCAAATAGTCAAACTTGTCAGAAATATTCATTCAGATATTTGCCCCAGCACTATAATATAATGGCGCCAAGTTAAACAACAAAAAAAAGAATTAATTAGTAAAATTTGTAATAATTAAAATTAGTAAATTTAGTCAGGCTAAAGAAAGGTTTCAATTTTAACAGAACCAAAGATCTTTGATCTTGTTCGGCCAGCGAAATACAAACAAACAGAAATTATTTGGAAAGTTTGGCATTTAACCTGCTATCTGGGTGAGTGTTTTCACTTTCATTCCACTCCAAAATAGCCATGTATTGTAAACCTCTCTAAGAATAAGGTGACCATATGGCTCTGTGTTCAGCGGGAAAGTTTGGGATAGTTCAGGCATTTCAACTCACAACCCAATGCCTCCTGGTAGGTTTAGTCCTGCATTTCTTAAAGGTAATGGTACCTGAGACAGGTAAAACATACCAGAATGTACTGGGTTGCGAATTGAAAAGCCTGAACTATCCCACACTGTCCCGCTGAACATGGAGCCATATGGTCACCTTATCTAAGAAGATACATTCTTTAATTTCCCATAATTGTCGTTATAATAAACATTTCAATTAGTTATTTATTGCTGCCCTCACATTAAGTGATGCTCTGCAGCCTGTGTGTACAGTATACATTTACATATTCATTCACCAAACTGACTGACATGTTGTTATTATTTTTATCGATTAAAAAATTCTGGGAGCTGTAGTTCAAACTGGAGAGCGTGTCTATGTGATTGCATTGTTTACAGGCACCCCAGAACTCCATATCCCAGAGTGGCCTGACGTGCTGGAGCGGGATTCCTGGCTAAGAGGATTGTGATAAAGAGATAAAGAATCAATGCTATAAATCTCCCTCCCAACCAGAAAAGATGCTGTATAAGGTTGGTAGTACACTTAACTGTAGATGGATTGACTCGACGGTGGGAAGAAACAGGAAGTCGGCCATCTCGGAGGAAGCACATAGATGCGCGTACTCGAAACGATTCCTATGTGATAAGCTGCGGGCCAGGCATCGATTAGTTACACCGGGGCGCGGGGCTGATTGCAGGGATGAGTTAGAGCTGTGTTTGTTGTTTTGTTTTACGTGTTTGATTTTTGTTGTTGCAGAGGAGGATTAATAGCCAGGGCCTGCAACCACAAAGTCAGTCCACACCACACTGAGCACTCACCACGGACCTGACTTTGGAGAGCACACTTTCGTGCACGGGATGTGGGATTATAATTGCAGAACAACCCCAACCTGTAAAGAACGCTTGCCGTGGTTATCAACTATGACGTTAGACGAGCCTGCTCAGTACCATGCTTTGTTATTATGAAACATTAGGTCACATAATTGACTTGAAAAACAGTATAACTTCTAGGTAAATCAGCTTTCACTACTCACCTTCTCTAATTAAATCAGTGTAAGAAGCTCCATCGAGTTTTATATAATTCTTACGTGTTGCACTTTTATTAGCATTTTTGTGACCGAAATCTATTGAAAACAGTAATTAAAACCAAACATTAGATTAAAACACTTTTAGTTACTGATGGGCCTACCTGCCGTTTATGACGTTTGTATAATTATGAAATGAAGATAAAATTTTAACCTGTGGGAGGAGTACACGTGCTTTATTTACTTACTGTTTTCTCGATAACATGCACAAACAATGCTGCCACTTTGCATATTAACAGGCCAGGGTTATCATGTTTATTTTTCATCACTGTGCCCTCTCATTTTACCTTCTCCCTTTCAAATTTTACCAAGATATAGCTGAATATAATGACTTATGCATAAAAAATACTTTACCTCGGTTCACAAAGCGATAAATGCGCACTTATAAAGAAACGAACGTCTTAACTTTCAATAAAAATTTTAAAAACAGGCAAGCAACTCTAAAGCAGAAACCATTGCAACAAAATGGCGTTCTAAATTGCATTGGTTGAGTACTCAGCATGTGTGCAGGTTAATAAACATAAAAAAATGCTTTGTCATGGCATTGAACTGTGCTACTTTCATTGTTTACCTCCATTTCCTTCAATTATTATTTAATTAATAATAATAATAATAATAATAATAATAATAATAATATAATAATAATAATAAACGTTTAACAAGAAAACACAATTCATGAAGTTGGTCTTTTTTGTTCTCGTGGTATTTGAACAGGGATGCGTTTTTGTGTAGAGTTCTCTTAAAATACACCATACACAAAATATTGATTGCATGTGCAAAATTATTTTACATATGCCAATAATGATTTAGTCTAGTATATTTTTATGTTGTACAAATCATAGAAATTTGATAAATACTTCTTCCATTGATTTTTCAATTGAAACTTGAGGCTTTGTATATTGTATGGTAATTGTTAACCCATACAGTACACGCCAAAAATATTTATCACAAAACACAGACATTCTTTCTTTTTTTTTTGGTACTTTAATCGGCTGTTAGAAAATGTAAATCATTTCCAAAATATGTATCACCTTGAATTTCAGTCAGAGGGGCACAACAACCACCATTTCCAACTGCCCCCAGCAATGTCTTCAAACTTATGAAAGACGGAAAAGTCCCGGATGTTGGAGTTACACCAGTTCAGTGTTAATTTTTCAACACTGAAAAAAAAATATTTGCTACAGACGCTATTTAACATCATGTGGTGTTAAGCAAGAAAAATCCACACCAGGATTTTAACACTGGCAAATTTGCTGTGTATATGACAACTTTGGCAAACTTTTCCTGTTTCAAAGTTCGCAAAGTAGAATGTTTTGGGGTTCACACATTCCTAAATGTGAGGGCAATCCAGCATGACAAAATTACATGACAGTAGCATGAGAAATTGTTCCTAAATGAAACATACATGTTCCTCAAAATTGGATATGGGGTTTGAAAAGTCTACAAGCATAGCAAGTAAATGCAGTCTTAGCACATAAATATTTTAAATCAAGAAAAAAAAAAAAAAAAAAAAAAAAAAACATTCTAAAAGCAGGGAATGCTACAAGTATAAGGAGTCTGTTAAGTTATCATTCAAATTTTATTAACTCTGACTTCGTTTTGGATAACTTTGTTTCTTCTGTCACAACATGCCAAAATCACATTACCCTCTTGTAATTAATTTAGTATGGTATTGCCAAGTTCACATTACAAAAAATATATCACCTTTAATATTTATGATGTCTGCAAAAGCCTTTACTCCAGAAAATCTTATTTCATTATGTGAAAAACTTGTTCGAAAAGCAACTGAACGCATTTTTGCACTTTGCATGAACAGGTTATTTTAACTGTCAATTGTGACATACAGACTGATTAGATAAATGACTCCTTCAGTGAGAATACATTTTTAGTGATTTATTATTAATGTTGAAGAAAAAAAATTGTAATTATTCTTTCTCTTTATTGTTTCAAGTCTGGCTAGCTATGTGGTAACATTGTCATACATATAGATCTAGTTTTTGTTTTACCCTGTCTTTTTTCATGATGAAACTAGTTTTCCCCTTTTGCATGATATTTATGTGCAAATGAGGGATGGATTAGTTGTAATCTGTCAGAAACTATCTGGATAATAAACAACTGTGTGATCAAGAAAATCATGAGAATAATTATTAAGTCAATATTACCAAAATAACGTGACTTAACCTGCAAGGACAAAATGACAGATATTAAAAGATCTTGCAAATGTATGCAACTTTTATTAAATTGGTTGTTGCAAGTTTCATGCACATATTTGCAAGTTCCTCATAGTGAACAATTGTAGGGAAATTGCTAATATCACAACTCTGTAGGAATGGCTATATTTAAAATATATAATAACTGGAATTTATTCAGAATACATGTAGGTTTTTGCAAGGTCAATGCTGTTTCTAAGATCACCTATAATACCTAATATAAAGGCTGTGACAGGCTGACGAGTGGTGCCGTCAGGCCAGAGTGCAGGAAAGAAACAAGGGCAAGGTACTGCAGGCAAAAGACGCGCTGTGCGCCGTTTATTCAAACACACAAAAAAAATAAAAACGTTCAATTGTCAACTACAACTAAGGTCAGCCTGAGCAATCGCCTTCACTGAATTAACTAGCTGTCAATTATATGATAATTCCTCGGTCACATTCTGCACAGATTTTTAAAGTGGATAGGGCTTCCCATCCACGCTGCAAAACAAAAACAAAAACAAAAAGCATGGCTACGCTGCCATATTTACACATAAATAAATCATAATACACAAATACAAAACCTATTTTTAGACCCTGTTCTAAAAATAAACAATTAAACAGCAGGGCTTTCCTACCGCCTGCTACATATCCCCCTCCTTGTGCGAAGCACACATGGCTCCAATGGTCACCTCCCCCCTTAGTCTCAAAGTCCCAGAAGAGGGGGAGCAAGGTGTCCATGGTGGTGGCCATGGTGGGAGGTCCTCCTCCCATCCCAACAACTGTGGCCGCACACAAGTCGGTTTCTCTGGCAAAATACTGTTCTGTTGTAAATCGTATATGTATGTCCGTTTTTTATTTTTCCTAAATATGTGAATTAAATATCATAATGGAGTTTAATAGCCAGAATCTAGAACCACCAAGTGGGTCAATGTGACCCATTCATTACAGTACATGTTTTGTTTTGTTTTTTTTAATGCAAGCTATTTTTTGTACATGCAGCAAAAAGACACACACTGTTCTCTAGCACACGTTTTTTTTTTGTTTTATTTCAAGCCTTTCTTTGTTTGTAGACTGACTACAAGACAGAGATTGCTATGATTGTGGGTTTGTACAATTGCACCAAGATGCCAACTCAGTGAAAGCCTATACTTTATTTCTCAATGTACCAGCAATCCTTAGTTTTGTTGCAGAAATGCAATGGGAATATATCAGAAGGAAATACTGAATCTTGAAAGTAGTCATGTTGATTGGAATACGATAAGCTGCACTCAGATGTACACAGCAAACCGAAATAACAGGTAGGATAAAAACTTATTAAAAAATCGGTTTTACAGGTTTGTATGTACCAGTTTACATGTGTTTAAACAATAGTGTTTAATGGAAATGTGTCTGTGTTTACAACACAGCTCCTGGATGCAGGCACAGTCAGCTGGCAGACGCGTACACTCCTCCATAGAGCACAAAACAGCCATCATACTGGAAGTAGTGTTATATTTTATTTTTTATGTACTATTAGAAACAATGATTTCAGTTTTATAGTTTTGTGTGTACATATACCTGTTTACACCTGTACACGGGTATACGTACATACCCGTTTCTATTGAAAAGTATATTTGATTATATTTTTTTGTTTGTAGCTGTGCTGTATATGCACTCATTTTAAAAATAAAGCCTTTTATGTTTAATTTTCTATTTAAATACAGTGTTTATGCAATAAAATGTTAGATATGATGTTCATGAATATAACTTTTCAGTTGTATCCGATAGTATGTCTTTCATTTTCATAACGAAGCAGTTTAAAAATGTAAGTGTCAAAGTGACCCATCTAGCGGTTCTAGGTAGTTCGAAAATCCGTCGGTTCTACTGTTAAGACAGCAGACTATATATGCTCACTTAGACAACCAGAAGGCAGTTCTCCAAGGAATTCCAGACTTAAAGAGCAATAATCTATTCAAATACATACTGCTGTAAACTCAGTGGAGGTAGAGATAACAAACAGAATTGTATACATATACAAATAGTGTATTGTAGGTTATATTAACAATAAAAGCATGTACTGTAATAAGCCGTCAAAATGATGGCTTCTAGCGGTTCTAGGTAGAAGTTTTTATTTTTGCAATTCTGACTTTCAAACGCCATCAGTGTATTTAATACATGTATTCAGGAAAAGTCAAGAACAAACAATCGTACGGCAAGCCAAATGATCATTTAGAGATATTCAAAATAATTTATAGATATCTCTAAATATTTAAAGAGATCTTCAGTTATTTAAAGATATCTCTAAATCATTTTTAAATCTAAAATACATTTAGAGTTATCTCAAAATTATTTACAGATATATTTAAATGGAGCTTTAAATGAGATATCTAATGAGATAAAAAAAAAAAAAATGATATTTTTAAATCGTTTAAGATATCTCTAAATGTTTTTGAGCTATCTTTAAATACTTTTCAGATATCTGTAAATCATTTAGAGATATCTCTACATAACGTGCTGTTCATTTAAAGATATCTCTAAATCATTTTAATATATCTCTAAATCATTTGAAGATATCTTCAAATGAACGGGGAGACATTTCGAGATGTCTCAAAATGACTTCCTGTGAAAATGCTTTATGTTTTCAATGGATTGTCTGTCCATTTTAAAGATATTGTCAAATGAACAGGAAGTTATTTAGAGATATCTCTAAATGATTTAGAGGTATCTCTGAATGAACAGGAAGCTATTTGAAGATATCTTCAAATGATTTACAGATATCTTTAAATGAACAGGATGTTATTTGAAGATATTTTCCGATGATTTAGAGATATCTCTAAATGACAGTTTGGTGTGCCATGCTAGCACAATCCAAATGGTTTCCATAGCATTTAAAGATATCTTTAAATCAATTTGAGTTATCTTTATTTCATTTTTAGATATCTCAAATTGATTTACATATATATTTAAATTAATTTTAGATATCTTAAAAACTGCACATTTAAAGATATCTGGAATTCATTTTGAAATATCTTGAAATGTTTTACATATATCTCAAAATATTTCAAGATATCTTAAAATGCAATTTGAGATATCTCTAAATGATCATTTGGCTCGCCATACAATCGTGGATCTTTAACACATGCAGAGTAATTGAAATTTTAAAAGTGAAAACCATGAAAATGACTGCCTTGGTGGTTTTAATGTTAACAAACAACATATAACTTTTCAGTGACATCAGGATGTATGATGAGATCAATCAGAGAAACCAATAAATCTGCAAGATATACTATTTCAGTAATAGAGCACAAGAAGAGGGCTTTACCATCTGGTAAGGACTGCCTCATGCCATTAAATTTTACATTTAACACATCTGAATTTCCAGATGCTGATCTGTATACAATCTTAATTCACAATATTGTAATGTCCCTGTCTGGAGGTCTCGGCATGATGCACTTGCGCTTCAGAGGAACATGGTTATTAATGTTGCATTACTGTTATTGTTTACTGTTATTGTAAGATGCATGGGCTACACCATCAAGGGGGTGGGGGAGGTAGTTATCTATGAGGAGATTCGTGGGGAGTTAACGGGGTGGGAGAGCCGAAGAGGGGGTTGTGTGTGAGCATGGGTGTCTGTCGGTGCTTAGGGGTGGGAAGGTGCGGGAGGTTTGGGTGCCTAGACTGGGTGGGTATAAACAGGTGTTAGCTGACCCCCCCTTTTCCCTGAAGGTCTGGAGCACAGCAATTGGTGGGACGGTCTGGGGGGGCAGGAGCAGTGGTCTGTATCGGGAGGAGGGAGTGATTGGGGGTGTGTGCTGTGCAAGAGAGTGATGGAGAAAGACTGATGCTGATTGACTGAGAATCATGTGAGACCTATGGGGTAGCTGAGAGACACTGGCTGCAAGTAAGGTGCGAGTGAAAAGGGTTAGGATACTGACAAGAACAGACAGTAGGACACAGAATAGGGTTGAGTGTTTACTGCAGGCTTTATTGTTTTGGTGGTGTGTTCCTGGCTCGAACATGACAGTTAGTGTGTCACGGGGGGGGCAATAAAAAGCTCCACGAAGCGTTCCACCTGCACCAGTTGTCTGTCTATCATTCTTTAAAAAAATTAAATTAAGATCAATGTGGCAGGCGGCAAGTGGATAGACGCCCAGAGACAGACTGCAGTTCAAAAAATATATACTTTTATTACAAAAAACACAAAATATAAGGGCACAAGGGCCAAAATAAAACAAAAAACAAAACTTACAAAAATACAGATTTCCAGGCTGGGCGATGCCTTCACTGGATAACGATAACCCCAACCCCAACCCCAACCTGCTTCCTCAGCTCCCTCCTCCCAAATGAGAAGCAGAGGCCTCCTTTTATGTCAGGTGGCTGGGCGCTGATTGATTGTTAATTAACCTAATCAACTAATCAACCCCAGCCACCTGAACATAATAAACCCAGGCAGGTAGGGAAAATTAACCCCATCCCTGCCAATTTAAAAAGGGCAGAGCTTTGCTCAGATATAGTGACCCCGGTCATTACAGTTTTTTTTAGATAAAACAGTAAACTAAAAATCGGCTTGGACATTAATATATCGGGCATTCAATGTGTAGTGACTTTGGTATACAATTTATTTATATATAAATTAGTTTCTAGGGCCACTGTTTAAAAACTTCCAAATGTTAATAACTGAGACATACCATAATAGTTCGGTGATATCCTGTAGAACTCGGATTCCCTTGACAACAATTGACATCCACACGACGTGTCAGAAATACAAAACAATCGTTTAAGGGAAAAAGGAGTGCACAACTAATCTAATATTACAGAAAGGAAAGGCTATTGGTTAGAAATATGAGTGAATAGTAATATGCAGTTCATTGATTCCATAGTCAAACGATTACAACGACCATAGCATCATTAGCATACATGGTTAATATACTAATACTGAATATTTGTTATCACACACAGTGTCTACTTTGCATTAATATTTTCAATACCCAGTTCTCATTGTAATCGATCATGTCAATATGCACGAGAATTCATTCAGCTTCCCATTCAGAACGGAATCCAACATTCCTGTACCTAATTTAGCAAATTAGTTTTACTGTGTTAACTTAGTTTAGACGTGATGTACCAAACTAACTTTCAGAGCCACAGATTATTAGCCATAGATTATAAATTAGTATCTTATCCTGTACAAGCCAAAATCAATAATTCCTTGTAAGTTTCTAATTTTTTTTTTTGTTGGATTCAGAACAGTTCACAGATCATTTCTGTCTCCACTATGACAATAATTCAGTACAGACTAAGCTGTCTGAAACAGATCATATGCTTTGAAACATAGTCATTACAGTCTGGTTTGAAGCCTATGCTGTCACAATAAAATATGGATCATTGATTCAACTTGTCTACCAACTGGAATTGCCTGAACAAAAGATCTAAAAAACAAAAAATAAAACAACCTCAAACTCTTGTGGGATTTCTCCTGCTAGTATATAAAAACATCAGAAAATGTATGAATGAAAGAAGGCTATTCGGCTTAAGATTGTGCTTGTTGCTGATTCATATCAAAACTTTGTCAAGTTGGACCTGAAAGGATCCAAGTGATTCTGCCTCAGCATCATGATTAGGTAGCCAATTCTGTACCCTCACCACTGTGTGAAGAAGGATCTCCTTCCCATTGTCCTCTGTTCTAAAAATTCTAGGCTAAATGGATTTAGTTGTTGAACAATTTATTGAAAAGTGCGAAGTCTATTCCAAATGGATGTTGGCTTTAACTCTTTATAGATTCATAAGACTTCTATATATATATATATATATATATATATATATATATCTATATATATCTATATATATATATATATTATAGGGAAACCTTTGTAGTCTCTCAAACAGTTTTAACTAATCTACGATGGGTATGTAAAAATACCTGACAAAAGGTTTTAACACTTCCCCCGACACATGATATTTAAACTATTACTTATGCTTGTCTTATGTTAAACATTTAATATAATTTGTAAAACAAATGCTAGCACAATGAACAACTTTACTTTTACTATAGGTCTAGAACAAAGGTTTCAGTTTAATTAAAAAAATAAAATATAGTAAGGACACTCCACAAAAAGTTATACAGTGAAACCCACTTCATAGACTCACTGGTTAATCTAATTAATACATATTGTGATAAAAATTCGAATACCTTCATGTTCAGCCCACACAAAACCCACTGCTTTATTGAATAAATTGCCTTTTGTGTTAAAATGAACATATTGTAGCGTTTCGGAGTAAACAAGAGAGGCAGACGACCGCAGCAAGATCTCATTCAGATGTTTATTAAGGTCAGGACACCACAACACAGCCTCAAGCTGCTCACAGGTAGCTCCTAAATAGTGATCCTCCCAAGCCCTTTTGGTTCACACACACAAGGTAACATTTACATACACAGTGACCAATTTCTCAGACACTCAGTCCCGCGCAAGCAGCTGACTGGCGGAACCGAACACAAATCAAAGTGCAGCAAACGCAGACCCCATCTACATACAGCTGCACTGTGCACGTGACACCCCAGGCAGCATGCCAGCACTGCCTAGACACAAAACACTCTTTACTCACATATTCATGCAGGGTGAGACACAAACAGTAGGAATCATCAGGGAGGTCCTCCTCCATGGTGTCCATGCCCTCGATCTCTTCCTCAGTCAGGGCCCTCCTCCTCTTCAGTGACTGAACCAGATGCTGGAACTAATTGTCTCCATCCATTTTCTGGCTTACGCACACCCACATAAACCATTAAAATAAGTGCCAGTTAATAATAATAATAATAATAATAATAATAATAATAATAATAATAATAATAATAATACAGCTAAATAATGTCTTTGTTCTTTACATAGGCTACATACAAAGTAAGAACAAAAACTAAACCAATAATAAAAAAAACGAAATAATTATTCCTCATTCTTTTACACATCGAATAAAAAAATATTAAGTTAAAAAATGCACAGGTAAATAATAACAACTACAGTTAAATAATTAATCGCCTAGAAAAGGTTAACAAAAATGAGCTGATTACAACAACGTACACAAACAACTAACTTTGGCATCACTGTTTAGTTTTGCCTTCTCTCCTTAGGAGAAACAAGTTCATAAAATAAAAACCAAAACAAATCTAAAATAAAAACGTTATTATTTTTTACAAATGTGATGTTGGTACAGTAGTCTACATTCATAAAAGTTAGCCCTGCCAGCAACGGTTGTGATATGACTTTTTTTGTCATCGTAACAAAAGTTACGAAATTACAGCATGTCGGCAGCAAAGGGTTAATGAGCACAACTGTGCCTCAGTCAATGATTTAGTGTACCATAGCTCCGCCCCCTTTCTAGATGGCGACTTCCACCAAACCCTGGGAATGAATTGTCAGGCCATCTAGTCCAGGGTATACTGTTCCCGTTACACAGCGCCCTCACAGATCAGGAGGGAGCTCTAACACCAAGAATCATTCTTTCTCTGTCACAATGATTTACGTTTTGCAGTTCTTATAGCTACTGATTGGCTTATACTTTTTGTGCTGCATGAACCTCGATTAAAGTACTCAAAGATTACGTGACATTATTTCCATTACAAATCTTTAACAAACTCTCTATTTCAGGGGTGAAGAAATTGATGGTACTCCAAGTGCATCGCTAAACGTCATATTGGCCACACCATGCTATGGTTTGCTCAGACACAGCCCCGAAGGTCAAATATGATGTCGAATTTATTAAAAATCATAATATCCAGGAGTTCTTAAACAGTAATAAATGATGGTTAAAATGATTAAAACTGAAAGGAACATGGCTGAAATATCTGGTGTGCTAGTTTTGTAAAATGGATTAACAGGTACTGACTAAGAACCATAATCTGTTGGGAGGGGAAACCTCAGTCCTTTCTGTTTTAATTTCATGGAAGTCTCCCCTATGCGCCAAAATATGTCTAATAAATCCACGTGTTTGTTTGGATGAGAGACAAATCTAGTTCTTTTCTAATTATATGGACATTAAAGATCATATAACACTATCTAGAAAAAAATGCAAGGCTGTTATCTTAACTTCAATACAGACTAAGACAAATCCACAGGCTAATCATTCAATTGTCTTTAATTCCCTGTGACAGAAAGATAATGAGTTCTGGTGATAAATCTCCATCCCGACCTGTGAGGGCACTAAAGAACGTGAGGAGAAGTATCTGGACGGGCTGGCCTGACGGTTCTTTTCCGGGACCGGAAAGTCGGTCAGCCTGGAAAGAAGCGAGACTCTGTTGTAAGAGCGTACTGACCTGAAAGGTAAACGATGGGCAGCTGCAAGCAATAAGGCAGCTGCAGCCGTTTACCAGAAGGACCGAGAGAGGAGCTCTCGTGCAGAAAGAGAAAAGCGTGTTGTGTATTGTGTATTGTCTGTCTTGTAATTGTTTGTGTTTTGCAGTTAACTCACCAATCCGGAGCTGTCAGCGAGGGTCAGCACGATCCGGATCACCACCGCACAAAACCGTCACGAAATATCGTGTCTTCACTCACCACAAGCACGTCTGCACTAACCCAGGACTGGTGACCGTGTATTTGTTTTCTGTTCGGGACTGTGCCCTGTTTGTTATCCTCGTGCTTTACATATGGTTGTGTATTGCCAGGGATTTATTATTTAAATGGTCACCAGACCTGGAATAGAAATAAAGAACACTTTCTGAAGGATTATAAGTGTCTGCCTTTCACTCCTGCACCGCATCACTCCTACAGCTGTTCCCCCTTTACCAGCCACTTTGCCACATTCTCTTACCACATACTGTAGATATCACCTATGTAAGGTATCCCTGAAAATATGCTGTATCTCAATATATGCAACTTGTGTTAATATCTTTACAGTTTCCTAGAATATGCTTTACTTGTATATTGCAGTTAGTACTGAAATGAATACAGGTTATTCTAAGATGCAGCCCCCTTTGTGCTTCCCTTGGGGAAGGGTACATGTCTGAAAATTTCTACTTCAACAACTAAAACTAAAACTAAATATCTGCTGTATAGCCATCCAAAGTGGCTGGCACATAATAATTTGCTGTTGAATGTCAAAATGAAATTACGTTTATTGTGCAGAGGCTGTAGGTAGTGAGTTAAGTGCTTTTAGAGAAGGCACAACCAGATTAGTAGTTAAACAATAAAAAAACGGCTTTGAATAATAAACTTTTACAGATATATTACTCTTGCAGAAAAAAAATCAAATATAAGCAGTGAAAAAGCAGTAAGTTTGTATGATCTATAGTGTTATAGTATATAAACACTGTCTGGCTGCTTTATTAGGACCTTGTTACGTAGTGCCCCCTGTTGTGCAGGTGCTGAACATCAGTTTCTGGGACAACAACAGTGCTGGTAAAAGTAATGGAGTTCAAAGTCTTTTTGTAAGGCTGAAGCACTAGTGGCACACAACCAGTCCACTGGCCCTTTAAAAACAAAACAAAACATAACTCCCATGGAGTCCTACCTAATATACTGGAATATTCCCTTTTTACAAACCTAACTACAATAAACAGGCAGTGCTAGTTTTAGCACCAGCAAAACAGTTTACAATACAGTTTTTATATAAACAAAACACCACACATGGAGTCCTTGCTAGCCACCTGATTGAAGACAATCAACAGGTTTACATACAATCTGTTGAGAACAGAAAGGCTAGGACTGGCTGTGCTTAAGAAGTTTGTTAAAGAAACATACCCAATGCAAAATTGGCTGGCTTGGTCGTCAAACCAGCATTTCTAATGCAAGCTAACATAGCCTCAGCCTGTTCCAGGAGAGACTCACAATCCTTACTATATATCAGCACATCGTCAAGGTATGCATTAACCTTTGAAAGGTTGCAGGGGCCCCATTCAAGCCAAAAGGGAGCACTGTGAATTGAAACAGCTCAACTGGAGTGGTGAATGATGTTTTCCCTGGAAACTGGGGTCAAAGGCCTGTGCAAATATCCTTTGGTCAAATCCATGGTGGTAATATACCTGGCTTTCCCCATCTTTCAATTAACTTGTCCACTCCTGGCATTGGGTAGGCATCAGTTTTCAAGATCTGATTCACCTGTCGAAAATCAATACAGAACAAATAAAAAACAATAGGGATACACCACTCACTGTTTGACTTTTCAGTAATCCAAAGAGCAACACCTGAGTTTATAAATATAAAGTACAAGAGAGTGAAACCCACCACTGAAGTAGATCTTTTTAAAAGGAATAACTACAACAAAGCCTAGTATGAAGGCAGTTACAGACATAAAACCTTAATACACCCTATTGACAGGCATTAAGTGGTGCAGACAAATAACACCAATCCTTTGTGTTATTTTTTTTAATACAGGAATAAATACAGCAATTTTTGGAATACAGGAATAAATACCCCGCAGCTGCCTTTTTCCACCTGGTATTTATAATTGACATCGTCCACCTTTTCTGTCACCTCATATGGTCCTTGACATTTAGGAAGTAATTTAAGCTGCACCAAAACATGATCCCCCTTATTAAATTGCCGAAGCCGTGCACCTTTATTATAATGCAGCTACTGGTTTACATGAGCCTGCTGCATGTTCTCTTTTACTAGAGCCACTCACTCCATTATTTCTCTTAACTGTATCACATACTTTAATAAGGTTGGACTTTCTAGCAGGCTGCTCCTCCCAACTTTCCTTCACAACATCCAAAATGCCCCTTGGCAGTCGTCCATATAAGAGCTCGAAAGGGGAGAATCCTGTCAGAGCTGGGGGTACTTCTCGTGTAGCAAAAAGTACATATGGTAGAAGACTGTCCCAGTCTTTCCCATCCTCTTGGATCATTCGCACAATCTATTTTACATTTGACTTATTTTTATAAGAAAATTGTTTGTGTGATCCCTCTATTTATCTATTACTTAATACTTTTTTTTTATCTTCATTTTTTTACTGTTCCCAAAAATATATATTGTTTACTTTTATTCATCGTCAGATTTTGTTACAGATCATTTGGTTTTTCCTTTCTTTTTTGTTTTTTTGAAATAACAATTTTGATTAAAATTTATTGGTTCTATTTTTTAGATTATACAGTATATTTTTTTCACCTCTTCTCTCTTTGATTTTACAAGGATTTGTTTTTAAGGAAGGGTTGTTTTTCATTTTCTACTAAAATTCGATTTTTTTTCTCATATCCTTGTTTCATAAAATCATTTTGATTGTATACACTATATAGCTATTGGTTTTAATTTACTTTTATTTTGCTTCATAAAAAAAAAAAAAACTTTACAATATTACAAAAAAAATAAATATTGTACTGTCAATTGGAGAAGGACTGGCTTTAAAAATATCTTTGTTTAAAAAAAATAATAATAATTATCTCCTCTCACAACATAATAGGATATACAGTATTTGTAGTATCACTTTTCTACTGTAACAGCATTATATATTTCAGATCAGATTATTTTTCCTATTCTGCATTTTGATATTTTTCACAATTTTTTATTTCTTTTTTTCGTAAAAAAAACCCTATTTTGATTAGTATTTATTGATTTATTTTAGGTTATATATTTTCTACAATTTTACAGTAATTAAGGATTTTTGTGGGTTGGTTTTTCAATAAATACTGTACAGATCCACTCTGTTACCCCTTTCCCAACAACTTGAATAGATTTTAAAAAATGGAGACAGACTCAGACTCCGAGAGAGATTTTGTGCCTGATGACTCTGGTAGTGAATAGGTACCGAGTGACTCTTCCTCCAGTGAGAAGTCCAGCAGTAGTGAGGAAGAGTAGCCAATGGACATTGAGCCGGAGCCCCTACCGGAACCGGGTACAGTTGGTCCTGGACCAAGCGGTGGTAGATTTTGGCCACTCTACAATTGGACCCCCCTCCCCTAACAACATCCAGCCTCAAATTCCACTTTTTTTCTGGAACACCGGGTACCAGGGTGAACACAACCTGATTGACCCCAATTGACTTCTTCCAGTTGTTCATCACTGATGACTTTTTGGAGTATTTGTATGCCCAGCAATACATGGCACAATATGGGAACAACCTGGAGCAATATTCTAGGGTGCGCAAATGGATCCCCACTAATCTAATTGAAATGAAAAAGTTCTGGGGTTTATCCCTTCTGATGGGACTGGTGAATAAACCTAGAATTGATTTATATTGGCCCACTGACCCTGTTCACGCTTGCTCAATTGTTCCTGCCACCATGAGCCGGGACAGGTTCCAATTAATTTTAAAACTTTTACTCTATAATGACAATTCTAATGCTCTCCCGAGGGACCATCCTGAATTTGACAGACTCTTCAAATTGCGTCCCCTTCTGAAACACCTACAGAATAAATTTGAAGAGACATATTAACCTGGCAAACAATGTTTCTGTGGATGAGTCCCTCCTTCTATTCAAGGGAAGGCTCAGTTTTAAACAGTATATTCCCATGACACGTGACTGTTAAGGGATTAAACTGTGCAAACTGTGTGAGAGCTCCACTGGTATACTCATCGGTTCAGAGTGTACACAAGGATGGACTCTCAGACTGAGCCACCTGGCTGCCCCCCATGGTTGCATACCACTGAGAAAATTGTATGTTATTTGTTTTTCCCGTCCTATATTTGGGCTACCATTTGTATGTAGACAACTTATACACAGGAATCCCTCTGTTTAGAATTTTATACACATCCCAAACAATGGCTTGTGGCACAATAAGACCAAACCGAAAAGGATTTCCCCATCAATTGGTAGCCAAGAAACAAGGCATGGTATGGCAAAACCAGCGCTCTGCGCTGTGATGAACTGCTGGCAATTAAATACACAGATAAAAATGCTGCCACCATCTGGGAGTAAAGCAAGGCCACAAAAAAGTGCTGTGTATGTTCCCTCAAGGGCATGTGAAGGGATACACAGTACTACTGTCCGCACTGTCCCTATCAGCCAGGCCTCTGTTTGGAGGAGTGTTTTGAAAGGTACAACATGGTGCATGAGTATTAGAATGACTAAACTCCAGAATAAACCACCATGACCAGTAACAAATGTAACAAAAGGTACTAAAAGTCACTTGTTGTCAAGCAGCAACATTACCTTGTGGAAGGGAAAGTTCAGAGTGACCTAGTCTCAGTCTAGGACCTATAAATGCCTGACAAACTATAGAAAGGTGCACATATTGTAACAGTGGATCAAAAGCTGTTAGATTCACAGATCCAAATATAAGGGAAAAAAGGTGACTTTTACAATATGCAGTGACATTACCTCAAATTGCAGAAGGATTACGGGTAACATCCCAGTGACACACAAGGTCATGTTACCCATTTATAAAATCCTTATATTGTGCAGTTTCAGAAAATATGTACTTAAATATACTTGTCTTATTTTTTGGTGGAGTAGTGGCCATTTGAATTCAGGGTGGGTACAATAGACCATGGGCTGCGTTTTTCAAAATGGCAAATTCAAAGTGGCCTGGTATCTAGAGCATGTAAAACCCCCAAAACCAACCCCCAAGATTTCCACATAGGCACAGGCACATCCAGCATCTTAAAGTTTTCTACATTCTTAGACTAAGGTGATGTAGGTATAATACATTGTATTTGTATTTTTTGGTCACATGTCCAAATAAACCATAAAAACTTGGCACCAATAGAAACTGCAGAGTCTGACCAGTACCACTGGTCAGTAAAACCTCTGCAAAATCCTCCCCAGTATCTTTTCTATTCTCAGATGTCCTCCCAAAAAATGACTGAACAAAGTCTATGGCTATCCGCCATTAAGTCTGAGGGATCACCAGCTGTTCATACACTTCCCCGGTTGATGCATTTTTAGCAACCCAATAGAGCAAATCATTTTTCAATACAAAGTGGGTGGGATGCTGACAGACCATGGTTCCTAACAACTTCACCATTGATAGCCACTAACTCATCATAAGCAAACTTTAATGTGTCATCTTCCTTTTGCTCAATACTAAAATCACCCACATACATTCAGAATTCTTGCAACACTGTCTGTATGGGTTCTGTCTTGCACAGATGATGAGGGTTGCAGCCAGCTAGGTTGATCCTCAGAATCTGCCCCTGAACATTGTATGGCTACCTCTTTGCCTCTCCTTTTCTGCCTCTCAGTCACTGCAAGCTGGTTTACGAGATTTGGGATTGACATTAAACAGGTCAGGGTCATTAAATGGGAACATTTCTTCTAAAGGCTTCTCTTCCCTGTTAACGGAAGTTTAAGTCTGCTGTGGTGTTATAGCTAACACCTCTCCTGGTGAGATTATGCTAGAAAAGTCTGGAAAATCCCCCCTCAAGATTACAGGGTAGGGGAGTTGAGTTAACACTCCCACTTAGCAGTTCTGTTTTTGAGCCCACTTTTATATCAATCAAGGCCAAGGGTTAAGTTTAAGCATCCCCAAGAATACAAGCAATTTTTATACCAATCTTGTTTTGTACTTTGTGAGCAGGCATCAGCTTCCACAGTCCAAAAGGGAGGCAGTACTATTTCCTCCTACAATTAGGGGAATCACATATAGTCAGCACTCAGATATCCATTACTCAGATACACATTAGTCGCGTTTTACCGTCTTTGTATTAAGAATACAATTAATCTGCATCATATATATGTAACACATTAATGTACTTATCCGTCATAAGCTATTTCTGACTCTGTCACCAGTTTTCTGATACTAAGCCCATCTCATCAATGTTACAATTGATTTGAATAGCCGTCACAGCCCAGGTTTTTTTTTTTTTTTCTCTCTGCATGCCAAATCAGTCTGCAGTTACTCAGCGCTTCCTCCAGTTTCACCTGACGAAAATGCAGCCAAAAAACAAAATGAAGAGACAAGCTACGGTAAAGTAACAGTTAATCATTATATAGTTTTAGATACTGTGATGTATTTTTTTTTTAAAACCTTTAGTCTTTAGTTGTTTTTTGTGCATTTTAATTTGCAAGTGAACTGTGACATGAGGGCCTTATATTCTCCATCTCTTTTAGAAAGTGATATTTACAGAATCATATAATTCTGAATTAAAATAGTTCTGTTGAAAATATAACATTGTACCAACAAAACCAATAGAGTGCATCTAAATGGAAGCCTACTTATTTTAAAACACAGTCATTTCAAATATGTATTTTTGAAATTATATATTTTTTGTGTTCCCTGAAAAATGGACAAAGGTTGGAACAGGCCATAATTATATAATCAGATATGCGTCACACGCGTTTATCCGTCACTGAAGTCAAAACTTTATATGTGAGTGCTGACTGTACTCATGTATAGAAGCAGATTTACAACCTTGGTTTGTCAACAC
Organism: Polyodon spathula; assembly: GCF_017654505.1. NCBI lineage: Eukaryota > Metazoa > Chordata > Actinopteri > Acipenseriformes > Polyodontidae > Polyodon > Polyodon spathula. Next base: position 61,424,653 of record NC_054536.1, on the reverse strand, counting down.
GATTATTAGATTACAATACATGTGCTCCTTCTTATGGTTAGGACAACAGTTTTCCACATGGCCCGTCATCACAGTCATAACACTGTAATGCTGGTCTCATCCCCTGTACATTTCCTATAATCCTGGATGGGCTATACATACTCTACCCCTTCTTAAACCCAAACTGACCTTTAGGCCCAGTGCTTTTCCAACACCCCCCCACCCCCTTGTCCGCCTTATGTATCAAACTTACCCCGTCCAGCTTGAGCCTGGCACTGTTCCACAGTTCTGGTTGTTGCAGGGGAGGGGGAAAGAGGAGCCGTGGCTGTCTGTCAAACTTCTTGGGTGGCCCGGAAAATACGGCCAGCTCAACTGCCTGGCTCAAAGTAATTTGGGGGTGTTTCCTGGAGTTCCACTACCTCGGTCCTTGGGTCCTCCTCTGGCTTAAGCCATCATCAGCGTAAGTCTTGAATCAAATAAAGAAGTGTTTGGGGTGTTTCCCCCTGCTGCAATTATCTGGCCTGGAAGCGCTGCTGGTACCTTTCCAAGCTGATGCCCAAGTGCTCTAAAATGTGTTTACTTGAGCATAGTGGCTTTTTTTTTCCTAGAGGACTACATTTTGAACCACTACACAAATGTTTTTAAAAATCCATTAGTTTGATTTCATTTTATTTATTTTTTTGCTGTTGTTTCCAAAGTAAACTAAACTAATCTCCTGCCACAAAGGTTCCAATGACTACAAATTTTAATTTGGAAGACTGAAACTTAGTATTGTGTAACAAGAGGTGAATGACACCCAAATAGACTAGTGTATTTTACTCTTTGCTCAAATTATCTGGCATTTGAGATGCAATCTCTTAGAAATGTTGTAAGCTCAAATTATCTGGCATTTGAGATGCAATCTCTTAGAAATGTTGTAAGTAATTTATTTCAAATAAAATAAGTGCATTGTAATCATTTTATCTTCACTTATCTGTACCACTAATGGATTGATCTACTAAGGTCAGAGTTTGTAGACATGTTAGCCTCACTTCATTGCATGCATTAAAGTTGATTAAATTGGCATTGTAATAGAACAATACTTTTTGTGTGCAACGTCTTTGCTGATTTCTTTGTTGGTTTTATTGTGTGTGTATGAATCCCTAAACAAAATAGTTTTCAAACTGTTTTGAACGGTGACAATTTCACAAAGATGGAGGATCACTGATTTCTGAAATGTGACTTAGTGTTGGCATTATTGCATCTCCAGTTTCCATTTAACTTAAGCATTTAAACCTGTAAAAACTGGCCTGACAAGCTGAAACTCCAACCTGCTGTAATTGCTATGTGTTGCCATGCTACACATATTTCAGGTTTTATATATATTTTTACTTGACTTCTATCTCTTGACATTCATCTAAAGTAACTCTCAGAGCATAGTATTACACCCAGCTGTGCATAATTCGGATGTCATTATATTGAGGGTTTCTTATTTGTACAGTTCTGTTGCTGTTACTTGTTAAGACATGGTGACATAGCAGACAGAATTTGTAGAACTCACAGTGTTTAAAAAAGTGTTAAAAATAAGACTGAAAGATAGAATTTCTGCCAATTCAGTATATTCTAAAGCCATGGAAAACACAGCAGGACTCTACCGCTAGTTTGGTTCATTAGTTATTCTGATGGCTTCTTTTGGCGGAATATGGAAAGACCAAAGTGGTGGATAAGTAAACTTCCACCTGTTAGCTTTCCGCTTTCTTCAGCACGATCAGTAGGACTATCTGCCAGTTAAAAACAGACAAGTCTCCCTGGCATTCAACTTGGATCCTGTGTTAGAAGCAACTGTGTCTGTGTGTGTGCATTACGATCCCAAACTGAAATAAAATACCATGGCAATGCACACAATTCACTTTACCTGAAGGCGATCTGAAGAAGATCTGGCCATCCCTCCGCTCACGCCACTGGCTCCCGATTACCGCTCGCCTCCAGTTCAAGACTCTTGTACTCGCCTACCGATGTCTTGAGCAGACTGCACCCAGCTACCTCCATACACCCCCACCTGACCTCTCCGCTCTGCCTGCACTAGAAGACTGGCTGTACCTCCTCTATGTTCCCCTGCCTCCAGAGCCCGCACCTTCTCAACCCTCGCCCCGCAGTGGTGGAATGACTTTCCTACGGATGTCAGAACTGTCAAGTCCCTGACCACCTTCCGGCACCTCCTCAAGACACACCTCTTCAGACAACACCTGGAAAACTCAACCCTCCCCTTTTGGTCTATACAGCACTCTGCCTTTAATACACTTTAAGTAGCACTTATCTGTTCCCTATTTTACTGTATTTAATCCTGGACTTAATCCAATCTGTAGTATTTTGTATTTCACTTGCACTTGTATCTAACCCTGATGTAACTATCAACACTGTTATCTGCTCTTGAACTGTCCCAATATAAAATTGTACTGTGTTTTGTATTTGCTCTTATTAGGACTGAAGTCATTGTGTTTTGTATCTTGCTCTTAATTGAACTGTAATTCTTGATATGTATTTTTTGTATACAACTGTAAGTCACCCTGGATAAGGGCATCTGCTAAGAAATAAATAATAATAATAATAATAATAATAATAATAATAATAATAATAACAATAACAACAGTACTTGCATTAGCTTGTTCTTGCACTAAACTGATCCACACCTTGCTCTATTCTACTACTGTTCTTAATTATAACTACTTCCTGTATTTGACTTTACTCTTATACGTATCCATATTCCTGTTTTTTGTAATTTTATTTGAAATCATTCTCATCCATTCATCGTACTTACTATGTGCTCATACTGGACTTTACTTGTATAAGCAAATAGTTTTAATATAAGTTAGTCAAACCTGCTCTTACTTGTATTATTTACTGTATTCTCTATTATTTACTCATTTGAATTTGATCGTTTGCTACTGATTTTACTGTACTTTACAACTGCTCTTATCTGTAATGTGACTTTCTGAAATGTGATAGTTTACACTGTGATATTTTGTAACAATTGTAAGTCGCCCTGGATAAGGGTGTCTGCTAAGAAATAAATAATAATAAATAAATAATATTAACTTAACAATTAAACATTAGTCAGCACACTTTAGTACTTCTGAAATATATAAATAAATAAATTGGATGGTTTGATGAGCATATGTTTGCAATGTGTTTATTTATTTATTGATTCATTTATAAATTATACAGTGCGCAGCACAATAAACAAACTCAATGGTTAATCTACAACAACACTGTTTCAGGACATATTAGACTAAAGTCCATCTTCACCTATGTAGAGAAAAAAATGAAGTGTCCTGAAATAAATGATAAATGACAAATTTAAACCTATTGTGTACATTCATTAATTTTCATTCATTAATTTTCATTTTTGTACACTGCACCTCCTTTCATATCTATAACTCTCTAATTTGTTCTGATCATGTATGTTTGTTTGTTTTATGTTGTCCTAATTAAACAAGCAATTGGTAAGACTGCATAGAAATAAGAATTTGCCCCGTGTTTGCATTTGCATTTTTGACTCATTTGTCTGCTGGTTTGGTACAATTTTCTATTGTGTTTATATAGCATTTGCTAACACAATTGAACCGGAAGTATTATTATGGCGGATAACAGCACTTAAATGCTCATTACTTATTTAGAACCGCAGAAAATGATGCATGAAATGTGATCCGCCGGCGGATAAAACAGAGGATCACTGTAGAAAATAGGCGGACATTTTTTAACAGATTAACCTGTGGAAAAATTATGCGGATTATGCCGTTTCCACTGAAAATGAAAGCCCTTTCGAAATCGGGCCCAATGTGTCAAAATCAAATCGTGTTCGTTTAGATAATTAAATGCTTCATTTACATAAACAGTGTATGTATGCAATTGTTGTATCCCTGAAAAGGGAATGACTGAAATAATCAAAACGATGCATTGTGTAATTGCTGCAGGAGTGATTTTATCAACGATAAAATATGTTTACAGTGATTTCTTTTACACAGAAAACTGCATGCCTACTCTTTACATCAGTAAAATAGCAAGTATCCTTTTAGGGTTACAGTACACTTTACTCACACACTCAAAAATAGAAATAGTTGCTAAATATTTTGTTGTTAAGCTTTAATAGGTCATTTTAAGTACAACAAAATTAGTAAAATACAGAAATTATTAATTTATTTATGAAATATAGGTGAAAACATTGCATATTATCGCATACAGTTCAGGCTGAGTGTTGGATGTAGTAGCCACGAAAGGCCTCTAGATGGTGCAAAACAAACCGTGTTGAAATAGTAGTAACAGAGTTAGTTTGATACATGGGGTTCCCACGTGGGGCAATTTACACGTGAAATGGCGATGCGAGTGCACATTTGGGAGAATTACTCTGTAGATCAGGTTTGTGGCCAAAAAAACCCAGCTAAACATGGGGTTTCCATGAGGGTCAATTACACGTGAAATGGTGATGAGCGTGCACGTTTGGGAGAATTAAAGCAGGTTTGTGGCCGAAAAAAACGGCCAAAGAGAGGGACAGGGTAAATCTCATTTAGTCGTGTAAATGACAAAACACACAGAACATCCATGCCCTGTTTTGCATGAAAACCTGCATTTCATGTGTAAATGTTAATGAGCGTGTTTATTCTTAAATATAAGGACTGATGATTGATGGTGATTGATCGCCCAAAACAGCGCAACAGCATTCAAGAAGTTGTTGATGGTCTCTCAGAACTGACCAAATAAAATTGCAAATGAACGTATTGACTGTCTTTTATTTGTTTGCATCCTTAATATCTGATCTGCCATACATCTTGGTCAGTTTCATTTTTAATTAATGAGTCGTAAGATAAATGAGTTGAAACAATATTCACTACTAACAACATGACACCCCACTAATGACATTTGAAAAACTAGTTGGGCAAGAGCAATAAAACACATTATTAATCAACCAGGCACAGTGTATTTTGCTTTATTACAGCAGCTTTGATTCACTCGCGTACCAGCTTTCTGCGCATGGAAGCCACATTTTCACAAAATGTTACTAGTAATCTTCAAAAACAGCACGAGTACTTTACGCATAGCTAATTCACATATCAACCCCCACCTTTCCCATTCATTTACATTGAGTCGGGTGAAAAGTAAAATAAACTGAGTAAATGGAAAACCAAAAGAGCATTATACGTGAGACATTTTTCTCGCGCTAAAAAAAAAAGCATGCATGGAAACTCCACCATCGTGACAGAGTTAGTTTTATGGGTGAAGTATAGGGGTAGAGGTTAGGCTTAGGGTTCGGTTTGAGGGTAAAGGTTAGGTTTAGGGGTATGGCTAGAGGTTAGGTTTATTGGCAGGGGTAGAGGTTAGATTTAGGGTTAGGTTTAGCGGCCGAGGTTAGATTTAAGGATTATATTTAGGGGTTAGGTGTAAATCGCATATGACTTGGCATGGGCTGAAGTTGCGCGTGGACAAATAAATGGTGTTATTAGTAATTGTAAACAAAGTAAAGCGAAGGAAGGAGTAATTTGCTGTTTAGTTCAATTAGCACAGAATTGTACACACGACACCTGCCTGCGCGTCCACTGGAAACAGCAACTTTGAAAACAAATCATAGATCACATACTTTCAATGCATTTTGCATATCCCTCTTCATCATTAAAAAAAAAAAAAATTAAATTGATGTAAGTTAAACTTTGAAAACTACAGTCATTAAAGAAAAAAACTTTAGATTGTATATTTATACTTATTTTAATGTTTTTGTTTTTGAGTAGTGCTGTATTTGCGTATCATGGGTTTTTATTTATCCTAGTACTTTATAATATACATGGAATCCCTCAGGTTTTACAATATAATTTTCAGAAAAGCACATATTCATAATACCACTATCAAAGCTGATACAAATTCCAGGTGGGTACGTAAGAGTCAATATGGATACAGCAGGCTTTTCACTGCAGCCCTTCCAGCTTGGAGCAGTTTAATTGAGAAGCGAGTCAGCTGCTTTGTAGTTAATGAGGGTGGATACTGTGTTGTTCAGCCTGAGTAGATTCAGATCAATTGACTTATTAGGCATGGATTCGTGTTGCTGGTTGCCAGGTTAGAAAACACGACAGTTAATTACATACAGGTAAAGATGACTCTTGATACCCTGAACCTCAGACAGCATGTGGTACAAATGTCTCATTGTGCTTTGCAAAGACTTTTATTGATAGATCATGTGTGCTTTAGGCCAAATTGGCTTCAATCTTCATGAAGGGTATAATCAATAAACAAGTGTGGTGCCTTTATTTGTGTTTGTGACCTTTTGTAGTCATGCTTTTTGTGGAGACAAAATGATGTTAGTTTTGCAGAGATATAACTGCATGCATATATAAGGCCTTTTTTAACGAAATGTGGAGTTAAATCGCACGTAGTGAGCCTAATGTGGATAAATCAAAATGTGCTGCACCGTTTACTAACAGAGAAAGCATTAAAATACGTGCACAGTATTTGGCTAATTAACATGCCATACCGTGCATGCTACGTGTATTGTGATTACATTAGCGATTATTTAATGTGCATGATACTGTCAGAGACTTACCCGAGACCACCGTGGGCAATTTTTGGCATTGATGTACTGTATCGTTTTGGAATTATTTAAAACAACCTGCCTCTTTAATATAATACACGTATTCAATATGTGCAGTCTGCGTTCTATGAGTGGCATTCCCATTAAACCAATCACAGCTCACAGAGGTAGTAAAATAGCCAATCAAATAGCACACAGGAGCCGTTTCCTCACGCACACCGCACACATAATTTGGATTCGGCTAGCGAAGCGAAGGCTTGTTTAAACTATTTGTTTTACTTTGTGTAAAATGTAAAATAAGTAGCCAAAAAATAGTTGGAGATGTCACGGAAGAGAAAGGTGAGGCGGAGCACAGAAGATTCCAAAATCGTTAGCTAGATGATTATTTGTTCAATGAATAATTTTGATGGCAAGGCAATATGCATATCAATAACAATGACACGCTGCACAAAACAACATTTTTTTTTTTTAGTTTACTGGAAATGAAAGAATCTATGGAGTCTCAACTAAAGGTTTTTCTGAAATTGAGAAGAGAAAAAAAATAAAGTGCTTTGGATGCAATGAACAACACAACCACAGGGAATTACTTTTTAACTTCAAGAAGCCCTGGAAAGTGCAGAAACATATTGGAAGAAACTAACTGGAATTACAAGAGAGTGCATCATATATGACTGGACAAGCTAGTAGAGTGCTTAAGAAGGAAATGCAGAAGTACTAATTTTGTTACTCTGGATTCTGCAGCAACAGGCATTATGTGGAAAAGCTGCAGAATTATAACATATAATGAGCATTATTATCAAGTGAGGGAGAAAAGAAGTGGCAAGTGTCTGAACAGAAGTCATGAAAAGGTACATTTCATAGTGGTGCTGTTTACTATTTTGCATTTTCACAGCTTGTCAGCATCCTTTTTTTCAGCACTACTAAAACGTTATATTTTGGAATATAAGTTAAATATTTAGGTTTTTTACTGTTTGAGATTTCCATTGAAATAAAATACTCTTCTATTTCCTCCATTATTACATCTGTGATATTGAGGGGTTTTTTGTCAGTGTTCTAGGAAAGCTGCTTCCAGTTATATCTGCCTATTTCTGTATTGTGGCAAAGTGGTTAACAGTGTGCAGGTGATTAATAAACAAACAGACAATTACAATCCTGGTGCAATGTTGTTTAATGATTTGTAATTCCAGTGCCTGAGGGCAAAACAAAAAGTAAACATTGTCCCGAAATAATAGTCCCGTTTTTTTGTACACCCACCTGAAACACAAAACACATACACAAGTATGTTAGAGAGTGTATCCAATGTATTGTGGTAACAGGTGAAGGGCTGTCCGGGTTGGTGTTGGCAATGAGATTTCACAAATCACAGGTCCTTCCAGGTTGTTTTCTTTAACCAGAACGAAGGAACAGATCACGTTGCTTCGTACCCTATTTATACTGTCACACATGACCCTTTGGTTAACGATTGCGTGAGAAGTACCCTTGGCTGTAATAATTAAAATGGTATCCTGCTTTTTATATTAAAAAATGCGAAAAAGCAGGTTGCGTAGAGGATTTATACTGGACCCTGACGCACCTGATAAAACGAGGGAGTGGTTGTACAGTATTTATTAGCCTATTTGTGTTTGTATGCGTCTCTCGCTATTTCGCGGCCCTCGATATATAGCGGATTTCCTTTGGACCCCGACACCCACGATATATTGAGTGGGTGGTGTATTTTTTAAATAAATACTTTGTCTTTTCATTTCGTTTGGCTACGCTGATAAACACATTCCCATAAGCACTCATAATATTTCCATTCTTAACTGCACAACCTAAATAAATACATACGTAAATAAATAAATAAATAAATAAATAAACAAAAACCACTGTAATAATAATAATACGACTAATAATAATAGTCATCATCATTTTGAAAACTTTAAATGTTAATCTTACAAATGGTCAACTATTATTATTATTATTAGTATTATTATTAATAATAATAATAATAATAATAATAATAATAATAATAATAATAGCAAACTACGCTTAAAGCAGGGAATCAATCAAGGGCTTTTATGTTTATGAATCAGTGAACGTTTCTTTTATTAAAGACTTGATCGAACACTGATCAAGCTTCGCACTGAGGCTCAATCAGTGTTTTTTGCAATACGAAGCAAGCCCAAATTTTCCACTGACTGCATCAGCAGCATTGGTATACTATATAGTGTAACGCTCCCTGAAAATAAACAGGCTCACACAGGCAGTGTTCATCCAAACTTTATTGTGAACACAGGTAAAGGAAATAAAAAGAAAAGGGCCGCTGTCAGCCCCGGATCACGGCAAATAATAATAATAATAAATAATAATAATAATAATAATAATAATAATAACTGTCTATTCTCAGTCTCTCATTGCTCTCCACTTCACAGCGCTGTTTAAAAATGACTATGACAGAGAATATGTTATTGTGCAAGTATATATTTATATTAAACATTTTCCTTCATATAAAGCTACAGATTTTTTTTTAGCTAGACAGTGTTAATCACAGGTATGTCAAACTGTATAACAGAGGGTAGTAATAAAATATGTCTTTAAATAAATCGTCTGCCAAGGCTGTCGTTAGTCTAGACTTCACTGTTATGAATAGCAGGTTGACAATCAGGACTGATTAAAACTTTATGCTAATGAGGTTATCGTTAACCTTTTTTCTCAATTTGTTAAAAACATGCCTTCATAGATGAAAATCGCTGGGGCTTACGACACATGTGAATTATCTCTTATGAGTAGCAACTGCCGTTAAATAGGTGGCTATGGACAAAATCCGATCATGTACTGTTTTCGACAGGCGATTACCCTTTATGAATAGACCTCATGAGTGTCAACATTAAGAAATATTCTTTGCCACATCCTTCAATGGATCAGTACTTAGTGCCATTACGGTCGCAGATAAAATTATTGGCACCCTACACTTAATATAAGATCATTCGAGAAAACATATTAAATACAAGCATTTAGTGAACATTAGCCACTAATTAATATTACAAAGACCAAAATATACATTTTCCTGTAGATTAACAAGCGATCTTTATAAAAAAATAAAAAATAAAAGCACTAGCGATTTTAAATATTTGTACATGACGAAAGTATTGGTATTTAACATGTTTTCTTAAATTACATTGAGTGTAGGGTGCCAATACTTTTGTCTGCGACTGTATCATCTGTTTGGTTTACAATCAGCAAAGACCTTTATGTACTGTTGATAATTAGCCTAACACTGACTTCAAAACATACTACTGTACTATATAACCTGAAAGATGTCTTGTTATGTATATAATGAAGTGCCGGTGCAATTAATAAAGATATAGAAATAATAATATTGAAATTTAGTCAACTCCATTCAAATATTGAAAGCACAATGGAAAGCTGCAAATGGATTTTCCCTCATTGAATGCACCACAAGACAAGCCAGAGATTAATTATGCGGCCAGTTCATGATATCTCATTTTAAAAACTAATTTACTGGAACCACTAAAAAGCACAAGAGATGCGTTTGTGTATTTTATTAAACGAGCAACAGGTCAATTTACGGTTTTGAAGAAATGCATGCCAATATCCGTTCCCACTATAATAAAAAATATTATTTGATTAGGTGTCATTAACCCTGTAAATAAGAAAGCCAAACGTGTGATCTGTGTTTCACAAAATAATGCAGTTTTGAAATATATTACAGTTATTAAACACCAGATGGTTAAACACAACAAACCATCCCATTCAGATTTTATGAATGCAGAAGCTGTGAACCTTATGTTTACTTTTTACTGTGAAATATGTTACATGCTCCAATGCTGGAGCAGAAGCTGAGATAATTGTACAAAAAATTATGCACATGCCTTTCTCTTGCCATCTGTTACATATAGATAATGTGTATTGGAATTTGCATTATAAATGTCTGTATTGGAAGTGCTGCATTAGCTAACAGAAAATGTTAACACACTTTTGAAGGCAGAGTTGTTTCAAAATAATATTGTATATTCAAATATCTGACTTACCTGTACCTGTGTGTATAAAAGATTGTTACAAAGATAGCTTTGTGAATTCTGCATTTATACGAATTGTTTTATTTACAGAGTTTGACATTGCAAACATCTTAATTCGTGTAAACATGCAGGGTTAGGGTACAACTACAGTAGATGACAAACATTTTTTTTCATAATTATCAGCACATAAAAGCAATGTTTGTATTTTACACTACACAACAGCTCTTAATCTCGGTTTGACTCCATCAACACTTACTAAGGTGCTGAAGTTGTTTCTCCTGAAATGAAAAGGCACTGGAGGGATAGATACTTAAGCTCATATAGCTGCTCTGTGAAGTTTCTTCTGCTGATATGAGTGAAAGATCAGGCCCAAAAGCCTCTGTGTGAAGTAAAGCTGTTGCTGATGTTAGCAGGTTTGCTGTTAGCTTTGCAACAATGCATTTTGCAATGCTAACTGTGCCTGTGTTCATATGGGTTGTATCCATTAAAGATGAAATCCCCCACATATACTGTACAGTTACAGTGACATAAGGATTAAATGCCTTCAAAGATAGTGCTCTTTTCAACAGACCAGCTGCCTTCCCAGGATTCTTCCAGGAATTGCAGACTGAGCGCCCACTGAAATAGCCTTCATACCAGTAGCCAAGTAAAATACATTTTCCTACCATAAAACCTACCCTAATTTTAATTAAAAATGGGTAGCTGCAAGCGTGGTATGGTGGTTATGTCATTCAACATATTGTCATCTTCTTTGTGTTTGGATGGCTTGCCTTGATGTTATCAGAGTAGACAGGCAGACATTCTATTTTATTAATGTTCACTTGTTTTTTGTGGTTGCTGAATTATTAGCTTCCGCTTCATCATTGGAGCATGCAACATGGCCATAATAATAATAATAATAATAATAATGATAATAATAATAATAATAATAATAATAATACCCCAGGAGCCAAAGACATTGTATTATCCATAGGGTTTCTGATGTTCGGTTTTAACCAATAAAAATCAATAATACTGAGTGGCAGGAAATTCCAACATTTCTATTGGAGGATTATACACACTTGCGAGATTTAAAACAAGATTACAATTTAATACAGAGCATTGTTCTTGGTCACGAGACTTAAAGCTATATTACAGTTTAACTAAGTTTGATTTACACTCTCGTGGAATTTAAAACAGAATTGCAAATTGTGGTGAAATGTAAAAAAATGCTTAAACACACAAAAGCCCCAGAAGAATATGCCCGTATGGATTTTGTTTGTGGAAGACAGCAAAGGAAAGACGACTGAAAACAATAATTTCATATAGTATATTTATAAAACTCAAAAACAGCAAAAAAAAAGCACAGAAAAATTAAATTAATAAAAACAAACAAACAGTAGCCCAAATTATAAATCAACAACAACACAGAAGAGATCAACAACAACAATAACGATAATTTAAATAATGCCTTATTTATCTTGATCAAGCAAAGGATGGGCTGTGAATGATATCTATTTTTTTTTTTAAAGAAAACCGAAATTTTAAGAAATTACAAGTCTAAAATCAAAATGGGGTCAAATTGAAACCCAAAAACACACAGCATAGCCCTACACGAGCCTAAATCTCGTCTTCAGATATATGGTACCCCTTTTCTCTCGTCGTATCTCCCTGATTATCAGAGATTCAGTGCCCACTAGCTTCTTCATACCTTCCTGATTATCAGAGATTCAGTATTCATTAGCCTCTTCGTATCTCCCTGATTATCAGAGATTCAGTACACATTAACCTCTTTGTATCTCCCTGATTATCAGAGATTCAGTATTCATTAGCCTCTTCATATCTCCCTTATTATCAGAGATTCAGTGCCCACTAGCCTCTTCGTATCTCCCTGATTATCAGAGATTCAGTACACATTAACCTCTTTGTATCTCCCTGATTATCAGAGATTCAGTATTCATTAGCCTCTTCATATCTCCCTTATTATCAGAGATTCAGTGCCCACTAGCCTCTTCGTATCTCCCTGATTATCAGAGATTCAGTACACATTAACCTCTTTGTATCTCCCTGATTATCAGAGATTCAGTATTCATTAGCCTCTTCATATCTCCCTTATTATCAGAGATTCAGTGCCCACTAGCCTCTTCGTATCTCCCTGATTATCAGAGATTCAGTACACATTAGCCTCTTCGTATCTCCCTGATTATGAGACATTCAGTGGCCATTAGCCTCTTCGTACCTTCCTGACTATCAGAGATTCAGTTCCCACTAGCCTTTTCATATCTCCCTGATTATCAGAGATTCAGTACTCATTAGCCTCTTCATATCTCCCTGATTATCAGAGATTCAGTGCCCTTTTAGCATATGTATTTCCCTTTGGGCATTCATTTAAAAAAAAAAAAAAATAGCCACAATTGCAGTTTCAGGTGAGGGGTGATTTGTAGTTTGAGTCTAGCTGTTTAGATTCATGTCTGTATTGTTGATGAAGACAATATGACCTACAGTCTCTATCAGTGTATATACTGCCATGTTTCCAGCTGCACTATGAAATCAGTCTGTAAAACTAATCTTCAGCTTTAAACTGAAACAAGCCACTGGTTCCATCTGCAGAATGCATTTGAATATGAAACAGAACATTACACAGAGGTCATTGGTGGGCTTATATGTATCACGCTTTTACAGCCTTTAGTTATATTATTTTACATCCTTCACATTGGACACTTATTTGGTAACCTCCGCCACCAAAAGTAACATGATCGATTTCAAATTGTTTTCAACTCAACCCCAGTGACAGATGGAAACAAGGCTTAAGTATTCTTGTTTTTCATGTGGTAAACAAGATTGAAAATAACAGAGTGTTATATGTAATGGCTAGTTCATAGACTAAAACGCACAAAATAGAAAAGGCAAGATAAGTGGTTTATTCTCAGCCATATAATGTGTAATGGCAGGTCATGTAAATTAAAATAAACTCTGCAAATTGTTGTTCTCATTTTTTTGGTCTTTAATCAGTATAGCATACATTAATTCTACTTTAATGTAATGCATGTCACAGGAAAATGTTTGTTAAGCATTTCCTAAGAGCATACCATGTCTTATAACAGTTGCAGACTTAAAAGAAGACACATTCTCCAGAATGTACCCATAGGCAACACCTTGTCAGAAACAGTATGGCACCTGTTTGTTTTTTTATTGCAGTCAAGTAAAATGATAAGATTTGAAGATACAAACTGCAAGTGTATGCTCTCTGTCAGTTTTTATCTTTTTATACACCAACGCTGGTAAACCAAGCCTGATAAACCAAGCCTGATAAACCAAGCCTGATAAACCCATTGGATGTTTGAAATGCTTGAACTTATTTATAAAGTCCTTCAGCAAATTCGAACTATGAGCTTTTCAGAGCCTGTCATATGTATAATGGAATAGTACAAATAAGACATTCATTGTGACTTTTTTACATATTGGTGAAGATTACAGTAATTGTGACATTTGAATTATATACTTAACAATACTATTTTAATTGTTATATTCAGCTCTCTGATAAAAATCTTGCTTAAAAGATATGCTCATTGCAGGAAAAAAAACAAACAAAAAAAAAACATTTTGTACTCTGATTCACTCCTCCATTGACATTTGGGGATATAACCTGATTGACTAAGATTCAGTCACAGTAGAAAACAGACTGGATCACCCATAGGGTTATAATGTCTTGACTCATCCTGAGTTCCCTACTGGACATAGCCATCACATCCTGTAGACAGAGTATTATTTAGCCTATAATATAAGTGTAATGGCACTTAATAATATAAGGAATAAAGTTTACCCAACAGAACATAATTCATCTCTAATCTTCTTAAGGATTTTTACTGACAAGTGAAAATCGAACTCACAGTGGTGTTTAAGGCTGTAAACTCCTATAGCTTATATAGATGTTAACATTTACAACAAAAGCTACTACAACTATTACAAGTACTAAAATGAGTGTATGACAAAATGACATTCAGAACAACTATAAGGGGACCTGTGATAATAATGTTAATTTCTTCAAATAAAATAACTTTCATTGGCAACCTACCAACTTTGTAACTGCAAAAGCAAACTGGCAGTTACTGTGATCATGTTTATTTCTTGGTTTTCGAACCATAACTTATCCACATTGATGCTGAGGATTCATATAGTTTTTTCCATTAAAAAAGTTTATGATAAAGTTAAATACAGCAGTGCAGACATTTACTGCTATTGCATATTGCATTTTGAAACATGCATATCAGAAACTATTATTCCAGAAGCTTAGCAATAAGAAGCCAATGGATAGTGTATTTTAGAAGTATAACTCATTGAAACATACCCTTTTGAAGTCAGTTTCTGCTTATTTTTTTATAAACAGAAACTCCCATTTCTAGTTTTGTTTCTCTAAAAATGTGAGGAATGTTTTAATGATTTTAACTTGTTTAGAGGAATTCAATATATTCCTGTGTCTTCCATGTCAGTGAAGTGCCTATTGGATTCAAAGTTGAAATACACTTTTAATATAATTCTTAAGACTGAATCAGATCTTTTTTTTTTTTTCTGAATTCTCCTCTATCTATATATTGTCATCTGTCATTACTTCTAAATTATACTACAGTGTTGTGCTACATAGTAATTGTTCTTAATTGGAATAGTACTTTACTCTGGGAAAGACAATTGATGTTTTTTACACCTTTTAAATCTTTACTGCAGAGAGAGAACAGTCCAAGCACTGGATATGCATACTAAGCAAAAAGATACAAAGGAACTATCAAAATACACTATTCGTGTTTATTTTTAAATAATTGGTCATTTAGACATTTTTTTTCCAAATCTGGTTTAACTTTTAATAGCCTATTTATGTATACCTAGCTGCTTTCTTTTCACTGAGCATTCAATTACAGACTGTACTTTTTCCCCATTAACTGTAGATAAAAGCTGTCATTCTAAAAACAGTCAGCTGGAAAGCAATTCTGGGGCTGTCTTAGAATTCGAAAGTGTAACTTTAAGATATATGTTTATTCATCTGTAAAAGCAGAAGAGTGACATGCCCATTCATCAATACAGATTGTTCCCCCAGCAACCCAATATTCGAAGTTAAATGTTCCTAGTTGCAGAACGGCTTGGCTTAAACAGGTCATGTTATATTTAAACTTTTTTTTTTTTTTTTCTCACATGATATACTCTTATGCCTGTATTTTTTGTTTGTGTTTTGAAAGGTGTTTACAATCTATAATCCCTCCAGCTTCACATGAAAGATGAATTGTGTTCATTTTGTTGTCTCAGAATAGTGCATACAATCCATTAGGAGAGGTGATCTAGTGAAACATGAACAAAGTTGTTGAACAGTTAATAAGTGAGTAACTTTGCTCTTTGCAGTGCTATCTGCCCCCCCTCCCCCTCCCCCTCTCCCTCTTTGCAGTGCTATCTGGCACACATGCTACTCTGCTATCTTTGATTTGCCCATTGTGCCATGACCAGGAAGTCTTATTTTATAGGAATAGGAAGCTGGGATTTCAAAGCCTTGTCACTGTCACGGAGGTAGCATTCAAACGATCACAGTAAGTGGCATACCATTGCAGAGAGATTTTCACTTAACAGAAAAAATGCAATAACCAGTGCCAAAGGTAATAACATTTTATTTCTGTTTGAAACAGGTGTGCATAGTAGGAAAAATAATTATTTTGCAGAATGATAGTTAAAAAAACGTTTTAGTTTGTTTACTTGGGGAAATGTCAGGGTTTCCTCATACTGTTAATTCCAGGTAAGGGTAAGTTTTTATAATTATCTCCATACAAAGCCTACTCTAAAAACACCTAAAACTGTGCACTAAGTAAAATCACTAAAACCTTCCATAAAATATTTTAACAGGCTACTTGTGACCAGGGGGCTAGTAGTATTACAATTATTTCACTCTACACAATATATTGTCACCGCACAAATATACTGTAAGCATCAGTTCCCAGTATGTTCACCTGGGCCTCAAAAGGCCTAGAAAACTCAGTTTTGTAGGTCCTGTACTTAATCCAAGTCGCCATACACTGTTCTGGTAGAAACGCCAATAGGAAAGGCAAAGTTGAAGGTGACCGATCCAAGAACCTCCTAATCCGTTGGTTTGTCCCAGTGTAAGGTTTGTATTTAACTCCCTTCAGGCTCGGTCTCCCCTTCTCTAGCACCACAACACAGGATCCTGCAATGGAAGAACAAACAGCACTTGATCTCAACACTCTCTCTGTGTCCCTGGCCATTTACCACATACACCCCGATCTCAGCCCTTCCTACTCTGGTTTGGTCTTCTGACCCGGCCACTGGTACTTAACGTAGGTAGGGTAGGACCTCTCATCTCGGGTGTGTACAGGGAGCTGGCCGACAGTCCCTTGGCTGGTGCCTGTTTGCTCTTCCGGGGTGTCCGTAATGGAGGGGGGTGCCTTGAAAGGAAACAATACATCATCTTGTCATAAACCACCATTACTATTGGTAATCTAAATATTTCTGCCAAGTGTCTTTACTTCTGAAGCTTTTGTCAAACACCACACAGTCCTCGGTGTAATAATATTAACAGTCCTCTTTTAATCCACTTCAGCAGTAGAATTCATGGATAAATATTTAGCTTTGCTATGTGTTTCTGGCCAGTCCTTCCTTCCATCGGGCTGCCGTGTCTTTATCTTTCTAAATTCCCTTTAAAGTTGTCAAAATATCTGACTTCCTGTGTTCCTCCTGGAACCACATGCATGTACTTTTGGTTCCCTTTTTATAATGGACTGTCGATGATAGCTAATTGGTGCAAATGGAAAACACCTGGCTGCATTTGGAATTGGGGAATGGGACCAATTTTTTATATTCACCTGTGCTGTTGTACAAATAATAACACATACTTAACCCTTTAAACTCCAGTATATGGGATTTTGCCTGCCAGTGGGCAACTTACCTTTTGCTTTGTAGCTCCGACCAAGAAAGTCTGTCAGCGATAATTCTTTGTTTGTTCTAAAGAAGTAGAGTCAGGCTTCAATTCAAGATCATATTCGATGTGATACTCGGCCAAACAAGGATTATAGAGCCGTGCGCACATCAAAAAAAACTAAAAAAAACAAAACACTTTTGCCAATAAAAATCAGAAATTGCAAACATTGTTTGCATTCTGATATTCTGGACATTTTTGGTGCTATTGGGTTGAACTTTTGTGTGGAGCTTTCCAACATATAGGACTACCACATCAACTTCTCAACAAATTTCGATATATGGGGTTATAGTTGTTTGATGGTCCAGCAATGCTAATATTCAGATTCTCCTTTACAACATAATACAGTTGCTCACTTTATCTCAGTTTCACTCTGAAGCGCTTGTAAATCAGTAGATAGCTGATTTTCCACCACTATTTGTGTTCTGTTTCTTGTACTTAAATAGTAATAACATATTTATACATTTTTTAAATCCATTTTTGTTTAAGCCTTATACAGTAATTTACTTCGAAAGATTTGATGTGAGCCATATTTTCTGTTTTTTTTTATTTTTTAAGGGAGTTAATGGTCTTGCTGTGGTGTGCACTAGGGAATAATGGAACTGACCTCAGACTAGGTTCCATTATTATAGAAGAACATGCCATATCAACACCATTATCACCATTATATTGCAACTTTAAAAGTTATCTATATTGATGGTAGATGTGGTAAAACTAATTTAAAATGGTCTAAAATAGAAGTTATAAAAATGCTGGCAGTTCTATGACTGGGACTGTTGGCCACAAAACAATAACATCTTATCCTTCTGATAAACTTCTTAGATCTTCAATTTGACAAGACCTGAGTATTTTTATTAATTTATTTTACATTGATCAGAGAGTGATTTCTAGTGCTGCTATCATCTGTGGCCTCCTCTTGCAATAACAGAATTTTAGAAACCTCAATTGGATTTTTTGATGGCTAAAATTTCAATGATTCATGTCTGTTGAGCGCAGGTGACAGATGCCTAAAGTGTGCGACTCGACACACCTTATATTGTGATTGAATGCATTCATGCGATGCATCCCATCAGGGTGCTGAAGAGAACTTTTTAATTCCAATGTGCATTGTCACTTCATACTGAACTTTTGCTAAATCCATAGTCTACCTGAGTCTAATTCCCTTCCTGGAAGAGGTCACCCTTGGGAATAATTTTTTACAACTAAGTGAGTTCATCCTGTATAAATACTGTAAATTCAAATGAATACATGCATCATTATTCTTCCCTTCCCTTTCCAATTTGAAAAATGTATGGATTATTGGCTTTGTGTAAAATAAATAGCCATATTCAGGCAGCAAAGCATAACTATGCAGATTAATGTGTTATCTGTTTAGCACATGGGCCCCCGGTAGGTGTTTTAGTGACCACATTGTTGCATATGTGGTACCCATCATCACTGATAGCACAGATACAGTAAATAAAAGGACATTTTATAATTTTCCGACATGAATATAAGAACAGAAGAAATTCAACAACAAGAAAAGGCCATTCGGCCCACCTATGCTTACCACATTTAGTTTGTCACTTCAAGTTAGTAGGGGAAATGGAACCTCTGGAAATCCATGGCTATATGGACCACCCTTCCTCCAGACGGCTAGCTAAAGGTCTTATTGTGGTCACAGAGAAGGTTATACAATAGTGTTCATGACAGCATCCAGTCTTTTCTTGAAGGATCCGAT
Source organism: Polyodon spathula (assembly GCF_017654505.1). Taxonomy (NCBI): domain Eukaryota; kingdom Metazoa; phylum Chordata; class Actinopteri; order Acipenseriformes; family Polyodontidae; genus Polyodon; species Polyodon spathula. Next base: position 61,405,436 of record NC_054536.1, on the reverse strand, counting down.
AGCCCCTGCTTCAACAACACTGTCTGGCAGCCTATTTAATAAAATTAAATAGTCATAAGTAACAGGACATTTGACACAGTTTTGGAATAAAGAAACAGCATTGTCAATTCCATAACCATCAAATTGCACCCCCTAGCTAGGCATCCACATTAGCCAAAAAAAGGTCAATATGGAGAGACGCCCAGAGCTCACTGAATCAATGAATATTTGATAGAAAATGTCAACACAAGTTGACCAGAATGATACATCACAGTGTCACTATGTTTTATTTTTTAGAAGGAACTTGCTGTACTTATTCACAAAGAAGACTCTCCTCACCTTTCAGGTCATTTCACTTAAAGAAAGGATGTATAGAACTAAAATAAACTTTTCAATGTCTTCGATGTGGAAGACATTGAAAAAGACTTCTAGTCAAAATGTTTGTCGTTGAATTTAAGTTTCTTTTAGTGTTACTATATTCACCACAATTATTTAATTGTTAAAAAGAAAATATATATCAAGGTGAAGTCTGTAGGTTTCACAATGCAGTTTGAAAAAATACGCATCATAGCAAACAAAAATTACTTTCTCAGGAACATGTTCATAACTCATTCTTTCTGAAGTCAATTACATCATGAGATTTTGGTTCAAATATAATGTAGTCTAGTGGCAAAGGGCCTCAGTATTTGCTTCTAGTGGGGTTCGTTAGGAACTGTTTGGCAGAAAATAGGATACTAGAAGCATGCTGAGAAAATTCAGGGGAAAAAAGTAATTTGATGCATTTACATGAGTTTAATATTGTATTAGTTTTCTAACAACAGCATGAATAGTAAATCCAAAACCATTTCTGATAAGTGCACATGTTTTACAAAAAAAAAAGTATTAATATATTACCTTATGTGAGTAGTGATGCCACTTTCTATGAACATTCTCTTAGCCAGCCCAGGTTTTTAAGTTCAGAGTCCCCTTCCCAAATACATTGGGAATGCAGCCAATCGCAGACATGCACTTGCAGGAGAACCCCCCATGGGGATTGATGGACTGTGTGGGTGCATTGACATAATGAGTTGTGGGACAGGAGTGCATGCCTGTGATTGGAGGAGCGAGCACAACAGCGTGAAATGGGAGGAGTATTTAAACCTGGCACAAGGAGGGGCTGGGTGGATAGTGTGAGTTTGGAGCTGTAGGAGAGAACCTGTTTTGTTGGATTATCGAGTCAGATACACAGAAACTGTTCGCTTTATGCGTGTTACCTGCCTGTCTGTTAAACCCTTTTATTTTTCTTGTGTTCATTATTGTTTATTGCCTTGTGTTACAATAAACCGTGCATTATTCGAGACCAGAATATCTGCCTAGATTGCTTTCTTAACCTCCATGTTACACTGGTCTACAGAAGTGAGGATTATGGAGCACACTCTGTGGAAGGTGAAGAGGGAAGGGGCAGAGACATGACATCAGTAAGAGAAAGGGAGGGGCCTGGTATTGCAGGGCAGCCTCAACAACAGTGGAAGGACCCATATATAGCTGCCCAAGCCGATTGGGATGCTTTCAATGCTCAATCTATTAATTGCACAGTTGGTGTTGGACTGAGGGGAAGAAGGCCCTCCAATTAGCAGCGAGCTTAACCGAGGAGGCCTTACCACGTTTGACTATAGACTTGACTATAGGGCACTAACAGGGGCCGTTGTTCTGCAACGAGCTTCGCAGCCGAAGCAAAAAGCCAGGGGAGCCGCTGAGGGTACAAGCGGCGGCGATAGATGGACTAACAAAGCCCACCCGAGATCAGGGAGGTCGAGGGAGGATGGGCCAGAGATGGAAGAAAGGCAAGCCAAGGATAGCCAGTACACCTCCACCTGGATCCTGGAACTTGTCGCCTTGCTCCGGGCCACATTCACACTGGCCTTTGTTGGGGCTGTGGACAACCAGGACACCTGTAGCACCAGTGCCCAGCAACCGCTACCCCACCCCCCTATACAGGGCTGCTGGTGCCGTGACTGCTAGCCAGAGCTCCACTCCCCCCAGAAGTACCTGACCGAGCCACATCGCCCTGCACAGCACTGCTGCTGTAGTCTGGGGAGCCCAACAGTACAGCTGGCAGAAGTAGCTGACAGTATGCTACGACTGGTGGAACCAGTTGTTGTGGTGGGGAGAACCACTGTACAGGATTTCTGCCATGTCCCTATCCGTATTGAGGGGGTCCACTGCACTGCCCGTTTGTCTGTCCAGCATGTATGGCTGCTGAGATACTCTTGCATAAAGGAAGCAATGAGAATTTCAATCCCACACAAACAATAGTCATCTGACTATTGTGACGTGGGGAAAAATATATATTTTCTTGTAAAATTCTTGTTTAAGTTGCATTTGTACAAAATTTAAAAGGTAGGTCACATTTCATCTGATTTCCTTGACAGTTACACAAAATGTGCAGTTTTTAAATAAAAGTACACAGATGTCTGGACTACTTTGCATTGTTGCTTCTAAAAAACACTACAACAGAGTATTGATACCAAGCAGGCACAGGCACAGGCCAGAGAGTGAGCAGGACTACCACAATTCAGGCTGTGTTGTAACCATGCAAGTATTGTAGCCGGTTTCACAGATCCCAATCAGCACTAATCTTGGATTATTTTAAAGGTGACATCAGGTAGTCCAAGATTAGAGCTAATCAGGGTCTATTAAACCAGCTGTTAGTGTTTAAACAACCAATACAGCTTCCGGAGACCTTCTATTCAGCTTGCAATATTTAACATTTATTAACAGATGGTGACCTTGAGCAATTGTATTTCCACAGCAGCAGTTCAAAGTTGCCAAATGATGATATATAGATGGTCTTCTAAACTCAAACACAGTCAAATCCATCAATTTTCATTCTTTTTGGCGATGTCTCAAGGCCAAGGCATATCTAATTGTTAATCACTGACATTGTTGATCCAGACATCACTTATTAAAACCGTTTTTGGTAACACGATGGCACAGATTTGTTCCGCAATTATCCTTGTCATATTTTCTCTGTAAACAATGTGCCTATTTCTCAGTAGGCAGTTGACTTACAAACTATGAAATTACCCTAAACTAACAGTGTATACAAGGGAAAAATTAACATTTTTTATCTTTTGAATTTTTTTTTTTTTTTTTTTTTAATTCTAAATGGTATCATACCTCGTTCTTTGATTATTTTATACAGATACCGCTACAGCCTTACCTCACTGATGTGTCATTATTTTAGGTTACTGTTTGCAAGCCCATCAACCCCTATGTTCTAATTGTAGTTTCTAGTTAACATATTATTGCATATAGTTTGGCCATGTGATTATTTTATGTATGGAATTGGTAAATAGAGAGATTAAGATTGATAAGTCAATGTCAGTGGCAAAATCCCCCTTGGGGTGGAGGACGACTTGTTGTAAATACTTTCCTTTAATTACAGAAAAACGCCCAGAGGTTGTCGAATTCATTATTTATGTAAACAAGCGTTTGTGAATGTAACTGAGAAGAATGTGGCACTTTCAAGAATATGCCATGGATTGATGTATTTCAGTGTCAAGCAATATGATAAGTGTCTACCTGAACCCCACGGCTAAACCGCAAACAAAGTGATAGATTTTTCTTTTTTTTTCTTCTTTTTTTTTAAGCTTAGATATGTTGCACAATGTTTGTAATTGTTGTAATTATTGCACTTTGCAAATCATTATAATACTGTTAAGCTTTTTATCACAGGTTTATGATCCATACTGTACGATTTCCAATGCTAAGAAGTCAAATGCGGGTCTGCATGTCAAGCTTATCGGTACATGTGTATGTCTGTGTGTTCATGCGTTTTAAATACAAGGGAAAACTGCAGCCATAGCTAGCTGTCAAATCGTGGTTTGCTGCCTGTAGATGGCACAAGCGTTCTTTCACAGCTTACTATTAACCCATAGGTATTTCATATCAGCCGTAAGGTTTGATTAGAATAAGAAGCACCATCTCTCTTAAACAGGGTAAACTTATACCCTTAAGTGATTTAATAATGCATTTTTGCTTGTATTTATTGCTGCAAATAAGACAATACTTCAATTACTATGTATACTGCATAACATCGCTAGACTATATATAGTATTTATAGCTTTACTTGAACACCCCATTTCTTCACACATTTTTGGGGGAAATCTTCCTGACCTAGCAAGTAATAACAGCTATTGGAAGACAAAGCAGATGCCCGCTTTATTGTTGCTTAATTACCTGCCCTGCGAGCTGAAATATCGGTCTAATGATGTATTATTTCTGGAGCGCTTGCATAGGCACTATGGATCCGCAGGAAGAAAAGAGTACTTGAATATAAGAGTGAGAGCGCACCTCCCAGCCACTGCCTGCACGCCTGCGTTAGTTTATTTATTTATTTTAAATGCAAATGACTGACTGCGGGTAGTTTGTTTCGAGTATTGGCATTACCAGCCAAAGGAGTGGCAGTTCTAAGGGGGAAGAGGAGAAAAAAAAAAAAGAAAAAAAAAAAAACTACCCATAGAAGAGCTCAGACTCTGCCCCCGTTGGCGAGATGGTTGAGTCCTCGTCAAGGTTGCTGTGGTATCCCAGAAACACCATTCACTCAGAGCTGTGACCGCGCACCAAACGTAGCAGCAACCACACTGCGCCTGGCCAAGGAATAGCAATTAACTACCTTCATGTGAATATGAAAGCAGTTTTTAAAAAGGAGTTGTATGCCATGGAATCGGAATTGTTAGACATTTTCAAGAAAGGATGTATTAAATGTGAACAAATGGACTTCTTCCGAGCTAGAAAAATGGGGATTAAAACTGGAGTTATATTTTGGAACCTCGTCTTTTTATTGATGATCACATGCGTACAAGGTAGGTCTCAACTGCCCATTGGACAGGCTGACAACAATTTTGATTAAGAATTTCGTCGGATTGTGCTGCAAAAATGTTAATGGAAATAGGTTGGAGTTAAGAAAACGCATTTATTGCCAGGCTTGGCGTTCAATGCAGGCATTGAGTTTGAGCTCAATAAATATTCTTGCAGTATGGTCAAATGAATACGTGAGTTGCTTCATATGCTTAACTAGTGGGTATTCAAGAAGCTTGTCTCTTGCTTTGTGTTGGTATTCTGTTCCAGTCTGTTTTAAAACGTTTTTCTGCTGTTTATTAGCTGTAATTGTTTGCAAGCTGTAAAAGGCGTCTGAGATTTTCTGGATAAAGCTGCCTTCACAGCAAAGATGTATAAGGTAAAATATGGATACAGTGGCGCCTGTGTGAACAGATAAGTCGAGTAAGTGACAAAGCTGTAGATGGTTTGTACTAGGATACATTCAATGCATTAATACAACATGATAAAAGCTGTAGCAGACTACAGTATTTTATAATATAGTCTTCCATTAGTTATGCAAAGAAAACAATATAATATGTTGTTAAAATACTGAACATCATCGATAAACTACTCTTTATTACTATATTTAGACAACTGAGTAGATTCAAAATAGTGTTGGTTAAGGACAGTCTGTCACGTAATGAGCGCCCCAAAAATGCATTCCCTTAATTTACATAGTATATATTTTTTAATGGATCGGGTACTGCTTTGGTGTAAAATAGTCTGAGTCGAGATGTGATCTTATCCAGTTTAACTGTTGCACGGATTGTATTAACTGAAACAATGGGACTTTTGAAAACTGATTTCACAATTTATTCTCTCGAGCTTTAGTCTGTATTCCAACAAAAGGCAGGGAATAAAAAGCGGAATCAACAAAAAACATTTAAGCAAGACGCCTCTCCATCTTACACGCAGGAGACTCATTTACATGCCTTACAGTGTCTTTTCAAATCTCCACCACTTTATATTGCGTTTTATTACACAAATAACTCCAATTTCACTACATGCTGGCTTTTGCTTTGTGAAAACCTTTATTGCAGGATTTGCAGCTGGTTTTATTATATAAAGATGGCACATTTGCATTCCATGGTGATGACAATTCTGGTTTCATAGGGTTGTGGGGTTACCTCATCAAATACTACCTGGGCAATATAAACACCTGCCTGGCATTTCAATATATATCCTAATGTCATTAAGTTTAGGCATTCTGCACGCACAACTTGCGATATTGTGGTTATAATCACTGTATTGAATATGTCAAGAATACCGTATCTTGCTGATGCCTTAAATATTGAACATAGTGCGCAAATTGGAAAAGTACATTACACATAACATACATTAATTGGTATATCTAGGCAGGAAGGGTCTGAGGAAAGTTCATTTTAAAAAGGATTTAAAAAAGATGGTAATAGTTTCAGTATTCATCAGAACATGTTTATGTTTTTCTCTCAAAGTGTGTTTTATACACATATAAAAATATGTAATGATTTGGTTTTATAATTTACGCTGCACTTGCCATACACTTAGAGGTGCTTGCTTACGATCTGACGCGTGGGGGCATCTTAAATGCGGGGAAACACGCTATGCTTCTACCTACCAGGGACATACGTTAGTATTTTCATCATTCTTTGCTCACTTTCGAAAGAAACTCTCAAAGGGCAGCAGTTTTCCCTGTATACATAATTATTTGACTGTAAGTATGCACCTTTTTAGCGCTCACACTAATTTGAATGTATTGCATGCCTTGTCCTTTCAACAGTAATAAAACATCTCTTGCAGTGATCACAAGATGTTGTTATCCATACCAGTAATAAGTTAGATGTAGAAGTAAACACCAATGAAATGTTAAATACCCAGGCAGTATGGAGCCCTTTGCACCTCTAAAAGCTGCCTGGCCACAACCAACTTCATAAAGGCCTGATCATCTTATCAGCTGCAGCATGGACATATGGTTTTATTCTATATACTGTACCTGAATATTCTATTTCATTAAGTATTTATGTTAGGTATTTATTTTAGGCATTGAACAAATGGACACAGATCTTGGTTTATTTTTGTATGAAAAATGTGTGCCAATTACTGTGCTGGTCAATTTGCTGGTCTGTTTTGTGTGTTTCTACTTTCAATATCCTTATCTATCTACCTATATATCTCTCTCGCTATCTATCTATCTATCTATCTATCTATCTATCTATCTATCTATCTATCTATAATCTATGTAATTCTGTTAAGTAATTATAACGAGTGCATATCTAACAAAATCGGGATACAAATATGTTTTAATACAAAAAGTTGTATATATATTATATATATATATATTATTATATATATTATATATAATATATATATATATAAACAGTTTTCTTCAAACAATCCAAACACAATTAGAAAATGTATTGTCATAGCAACAGCAGGGTACAGTGCCACCATACAGCCAGGGAATCACAGATTCAGTGTAACTCCAAGAGATTCAAATCTTCATCAAGCTCTTTTCTGACAGCATAACTCCTGCGATTTAAAACACATTTTTGGTTTGAGAATAAAACAGTTAGCATAAACACGTATCACAGCAATTGTACTTGCTTGTCTCACCTTTGTGGAACATGTTGCTTCCTCAGAATGTTGATTGAGTTTCAGTGCAAACCCCCACTGGCGAGGTCGTTTAACTTTACCTGACATCATTACTACTGGTAGCTGACACATACATTGAAGGATGGCATACATGTGTTAGTTACCGCCTTAGTTCAATGTCTACTTGACTCGGTGATGGTTGTTTTTTTTTTTGTTGTTGTCAAAGAAATAGTGATATTTGCAGGTGTATTTAGTTTCCTGCATGAAAATTGCTTTCTACAAAATACTGTATATTATTCACTTCTGAGACTGTTCTAGAAAATGTATAATTTGCGCAGTCTTTGTAACAGAAGCACCTACCAATTGAGCACATAAAGTATTACAATATCAGCCCTCAGATCTCTTTTCCATTGTGCCAAAAAAAAAAAGAAGGTAGATTCAGCTTGTAGACATTACAGCATACATTAGGGTTGCCATTACAGTTTAATCAGTTGTGCAAAGGGCTGCATCATTTTTTGTCTGTTGTTTCCGTATAGTATGATCACTGATTGTTATTAACCCTTTGCGGTCCTATGTCGGACCAGGTCCGACATTATAATTTTCCCTTTCCAGTCCGATGTTGGACCCTGTCCGACATCATCAAAAAGACATAGAGCATAGGTCTCTAGTAGTTTTTTCTCAAGAAAAAGCAGAGAACACCTTTCAATGGCCGAGTGAGACCGACAGGAGCCGAATGAAGCCGAAAAACGGGCGTATCTCATAGCCCCCATCCACTACGGAGATAACACGTACATAAACAAAGGACATAGCTGCTTCCGCATCCAGCACTCAAAGAATATCAGACATTTGCAGGGCTTTTTGAGATAGTAATAAAAAATTGACTTGGATTGCACTATTGAGGACTTTGGTAATAAAACGAGTGATCAGGAGAGGATTTATCAGTATGCTCGTCTATAAAGAGGTATGTAAAAAATACAGCTAACAAGGGGTGGGGCTTGGCTGGAGATACAGTGGGAAATGTCCTTTTGCAATTCAATGCCTTTTAAACCTGTTTTACACTGAAAAAAATTAAACAGCGCGTGTAAAATAAACAGCATGTGTGATAATAAATTGGACCTGACAAGCGCTGAATAAATGGACAGCAAAGGGTTAATATATTTAATCTGTAATAAAAAAAGAACAACTGCTTGATCATTTTCAGTAACATATGAAAGGCTAATGATGGTAAAAGTGTACTTGTTTACACTGCATTAGCACTAGATATCTTTATGTGCTGTGAATATGTAGCAGACCTGTTTCTAAATGTCAGAATGCAAATGATAAGCTGATCATGGAGTGCACAGTAGGGAATGCCTACAGCTTGCTAAGTTTTCCATAAACACTTCAGATTATTAGAATAGATGCTTACTAAATAGAACCATTTTCATAGTCTGCTAATCATTCTATTATACTTACAGCACTCAGAAAGTTGAACATGCTGGTATAGTTTATTATAGAATTCAACTAACTGTCAAACATAATCAATGCCATAGGTGTGTTTTAATTGATGTCTCCTGTCATGCATCCATACATTAAGTTGTAGGAAGTGCTGCATTTTTATGTATACAATATTGTAACCCACTGTGGTTCAGGGAACAGGAGCTAGGACTCCTCCCTAGTCATGTCCCGCCAAAATATCAATTAATCTCCCTATTTAAACCACAAGTTACGCCCTTATTCTCTGTCTTGCTTTTTCTTTTGTGTATCGCTACACAGCTCTGCAGACTTAAATTATTAAATCTTTCAAGGTTTGAACGTAGTTATAAAATGACTATTCGTCTTGCTTTTTTTCTGAATCTGAATTCTGGGATGGTGACTGAATTCGTCCTTTTTGACGTCCAACTCTTAGTCCCAGTAAAACATTTTCAAAGAAATCCATCCTACTGCTTCTCCTCCTTCTGCCAATGCTGTTGACCCATCTACCCTCAACACCGCTGGAGCCACCGCCTCAACCTCCGCTTGTCTGGCAGTGCTGACTAATGCTGTTCTGGTCAGCCAGGCCACTGATGCTACTAACCCTCCCCGCAGCTCTGAACTCCTTCGTGGGGAGCGTTCGGAATCCTTTAAATTTTACTGCCAATCCATTTCAGCTGAGCCTGTCTTTCCTCCTCACACGTCGGTTCAGAGAACCAGGCTTGTCAGCAGACGGTCCTCCCCTGCTGTGCACGTCCCCAATCCTGCTCTTTCTACTTCACATCTCCTGTCTGATGTTTCACCCGATCCTTGCGCTGACCTACGTTTCCAAATCACCAGTGATATCAAGCAACTCATTCAGCCTGTCAACTTGCCGTTTCTTCAGTCACCAACTGCCTGGATGTGCCTGATAACAGGATAACTCACTTAGAACCAGCTGCCTTTCCTTCCCCTGCTTCAGCCATTGCAGCCGCTCCTGTCGATTCCACTGCTTCTGTCCCTGCTGTCGAGCTGCCAATCTTCACTCTTGCTTCTGCTTCTAGATCTGCCTCCTCCTAAGCTTCTGTGGTCTACCGGCCTCCATTCTCATTTCTACTTCTGAATTTTTAGTGTGTTGTTAACTGCAGAGATCATCTCTGTCAACTTTACGATCCTCGGCTCATTAAAAATCTTACACTTGGTGAATTTGTCCTTGCTTTTTCTGTTCTCTGAGATGTTCTTTGTGAAGTTTAACCCTACTGCCGACAGGATCTGGACAGGTATTTGTTCAATATTTTTGACCTGTCTGTTAGATACGGTGGCACTATCTTTTATAAATATGCAGTGTTTTCAGCCAAAGCAACATCTTGGCTCGTGCTGGATAATCCACTCACTGGTCCCAACCTGTTCCCGATTTCTTCAGTAGTTGTTTTTACTGGCCTTGTGGTGTAACGCTTTTCAGTAACGCTTGTGTTGTATGCTCTTCCACCGTACACTCTACATCTCTCTGCCCCAAAGCCTCTTCCACATTGGTTTCAACTTAACCCTCACCTACTCAACATTCTTCCCTGCTTCAAGAACCACCTTGCCGCCCCTATGCCTTATCCACTCTTCATCTACTTCTGCTCTCAAAGATATCCTTGGCCACCTCATTAAATTCTCTGGTGGAAAACAACTATGTAATCATTTCAATTCTTCATTCCGCTCAGCCAAACACTGTTTCCTTCACATGTGCAACTTCTGCAGTGATGCTCATTCCCTTTCCATCTGCCCGCTTTCCTTTAACTGACAATCATCCCTCATAGCTTGCACTCCCATCAATATCCCCATGACCTTTCTCTACATCCTGACGCCTCCTCCATCGGTTTCGGAAGTATTTTCCATAATCAGTGGTTCTCTAGTGCATGGCCTCCGGAAATCCAATATCTTCTCCCACAGCTTAAATCCACAACCCTCCTTCAGCTATTTCCTATCGTCATCACAACCTCCCTCTGGGCCCCCTACTTCGAGAAAAAAATCAATCTTATTGTATATTGATATCGATAATATCAAAGTTGTCCAAAACACAGAAAAATATAATAACACAATCACAATGTGAAACATATATATACATATAGATGTTAACAGATATTTACATATGGAAAGCAATAACTTAATTTAACTTAGTGGTGCTTTGCTTCACAATATCCATGGAGAAAGGTCTTGTTATATTGTTTTACTATTCCATGCCATAATCAGCAACCTCACAACCGAAATATTTCTATACTTCACTGGTCAATCCGTAAATAATTTAATCATCTTTGCGTATAAATGCTGACTCATGACACCTCTAAAAGTATTAAGTACGGTGTCACGCTGAATGTTGCATTATTTTGAGATGTGTTTTGATGTTTTAAAAGTACATCTCATTTATAGTACAGAAAGTTCACATTTTACATTAACATTTACATTAATAATAGTGTAATAACACAGACAAAATGTAATGAACCACTGATGCATGTGCACATCTCAAAATAATCCCAATAGTAGTATGGAAGAAAACAATTAATAAATTTATATATATATATATATATATATATATATATATATATATATATATATATATATACACACACACACACACACACACACACACACACACACACACACACACACACACACACACTCGCGTCGTAAGTCGAAGCACAGTTTGCCAAAGGAACAATGATATAAATTGGGGTTACGTTCCTGACTCTTCAGCCAAATAATAAAGTTTTACAAAAATGACCCGCTATATTGTACTCATGCAAATATTTATTTAACTCTTTACACTCAGCCCGGTGGTTACGTGCATATTACTCAGACACCTACGTGGCTTGTTTAAAAGTACAGACTAGAGGCTTTCCTATGACGTATTCAGTGTGTGTATGCGGTACTCCTACCCGGAACTACGATCGCCTGAAGTTAAGCCCCTCATCATGTGACAGAGTTCACAGCTTAGGTTTCGTTTCGAGTCCATTGCTCTTATCAGACATTGTTATGGGCAAATAAATAAAAAAAAAAAAACAGTTACATGCATAAAAAATCAGGGCGACTCCAGCAGGTACTGCGGTTCGGACACTGAGCATGCTCACACGATGCATGGCTCGTGTCACGCCGTGTCGTAAATGGCGTATTGATGTCGTAAAGTAATAATGGAAAAGAGTGGTAAGTGCCGTGCATCATAAATCGAAGCTTCGTAAGTCGAGGATCGCCTGTATATATATATATATATATATATATATATATATATATATATATATATATATATATGTGTGTGTGTGTGTGTGTGTGTGGTCATATTACTGTGGTAACCGTGATTTCCTGGCCAAACTACAAAACCACACGCATACGTGACAGAATAGTGTGTCCCCGATAGTCCACCTTAAGTCAAGATAGATACCCAGTGACATTTTTCCTCTCTTGAAAGGCAGAGTACTGAACCAGAACTTACATTGTGTGGAGTAAAATGCACACCTGACATGCACAGTGACTGAGCGAGCAAATGAAGGTCTGATTCTGTGTGCCCTGTCTTTCAAAAGATAGCTACTCAATACGGTGCAGATTGTTAGTTTGACATTTTCATTTGTGCATGAATAAGTAATTAAATATTGATTGAGTCGTATGAAGTAATGCACACGGCAAAGCGAGCGCACGGTACAAATAAAGCGAATTATCAAATATTTTTACATGTATCTGGGTATGAATCCAATTACACACATACAGAAATTGAAAAATTGAAAATCAATTCCTGTCTGTTTAACCTTAATTTTACATTTGCGTAGCCACTTAATTCACTTCCTTTCGATTACTTTTCGATGCACCTTATCAAAATAAGCCTTCATGTGGCTATCTATATGTATATATAAAATGGTAAATTCTAATACAGTGTGTATGTTGATCATAATTTGTTTCGTTTTCTAAGCATGTGCGCACTGGCAGGAAGTATACATGTCACACGCTAAATTTAAAAACAAAAAGAACTCTGGTTGAACGGTTCTCGATTTACTCACCCCAACGTTTCATTTGATTTTTAAACATAAACGAGAACACATCTGCTGCGTTTTCCTTGATGAGAGAATGGCGGATGAAAAAATAAGTTGTTGATGCTCCACAGAAGAAAAAGTGTGTACACTGTCTACAGAATTTTCATCAAAGCGACACAGAGAAGTGACCCTGCCTGCGTCAGTCCAAGCTAGATTACCATGCTTTTTGCACTTTGTGTAAAGTAGATTTTGACATTAGTCATCAAGGAGCTTCAGGTAAGATATACAATTTATTTCCCGTTTTCGATGTTATTATAGTGATTACAATAATATTAAATATGTCATTATTATAATACAAAGTCATGCCAATTATAATAATTTAGCTTTGGGTGTGATCACTGAAGTGTCCACAATATGCAAACCTTAAATGAAACAAGTATTTTTTCATGAACAATTGTTGTGTAGTTGTAAGTGAAAATCAGTCAATGGTGTATCTTTATTGAACTTAGTAGTCAAGTCAAAGGTAACTGCATCATTACTTCAATGCAGTACTTCCTTTTCGGCCTATTACTAGTAATATTGACCCTAGTGTCTATTTAATAGCATAACACATCAACAATGTAATATCTTATAATGAAAGTTAATTTAAAAATTAGCTGTATGGCAGTATTGTAATTTCATACTTAAAGTATATTTATTTTTCATCAAGTATATTTAATGTCCTATTAATGTATGTTGATATCAGTAGATCTATCTATCACATATTTGCAGTATTGATTTTGATGCCATTGTAGTGAGATTATTTGATGCCAGTGTCAATAGAATTGTTGTTCTACTGCTGAAGATAGTCTAAAGTAGAGTCCACTGGCTGAGTGAGCTTCAGTTTGGTGGATGATGAGCTGAGGAGGATGGGGCTAACCTGGGAGCTGATAATGCTGGTGTGTGATGCAATGCCTTGGCAATGCCTTGGCCCACAGACCACAACAAAAGGGAAAACCAGCTTTTCGATGAAGAACGGAGTGGGTCATAAAACGACATGCTTCATCGAAATGCCTACACCTGAGGCAGTTTTACAAGGATGTGAGGCAGTCCTTCTCATCAGCTGCTCACCACATGATCCGGAGATTTCCTTGTGGAGATGAGGTGTTGGTGCATGCAGCTGTGGCAGACATCCACAAAAGGCAGTCAGTCAGCTCCCGCTCTCTCATGTTCTTCTTCAATTGCTTTGCCTGTCTGCTGCCTGAGGGGGTCAGAGTAGACCAACTGGAGGATGAGTTCCTCCTGTATCAGGTAAATGATTTTAAAGACCGCATCCTGACCATGCGCAATGACGAAGCCTGGAGAGAGATCGCCTTGATCAAGGTTGCTCACAAGCAGGTCTTTGCAAGTCTTTCAGCGGTAATGCTAGGCATTTTGGTCATCTTCCGCAGAAATGATGACTGTGAAAGAGTGTTCAGCTTGGTGACCAAAAACAAAACCCAACACAGAGCCAGCCTGAGCACAGACATGCTGAGTTCACAAAGTCATGATGTCAGCGAAGCAGCAAGTGCGTCACACACAAACCTTTAGTGACACCTTGCTCAGGAAAGCCAAGTCAGCCACCTATGAAGCTAAACATTCAAAAGGCAGATCTGAAAGGCCAGGCTGACCTGTTTGAGTTCCTCTCTGTTTTAAACAATTCACTTTGAGGGAAGCTATTGCATTTGGTGTTGACTTGAAACTCACTGACTATTTGCTTTTTTTTATTTCCTTTTTTGAAAGTGCTTTGTTGGGGAGAAGATTGAACTATATTATCTTTGTTTTAAACAGCTCATTTTGAGGGAAGCTTATACATTTTTTATGTTTTGAAAGTAATTAAAATACAAACATACTACAAACATTATTATTTCTCTGTACTTTAAATCGTTTTCAATTGGTTGAAATCTATACTAAAGTAAACAAACACATTTTAATTTTAGCTGAAACAACCATAGCTAATCTCATTTATTTATTACTCATTATTCATACTCAAAACTCACAGTGCAGCATTTAGCTATTTAAACCCTAAAAATGTTCCTGTGAGGGCATGCTCCCGGACCTCCCTAGTACTATGTTCACATCAAGGGTGGTTCTCAAAATATTTTTTCAAGGTTGGCAGGTCTGTATACAGTTGTAGTCAAAAGTTTACATACCCCAAAGGAATTTTCTCTAAAACAAATAATTATAGGAAAAATATTTTGTAGCAAAAGTTTTGTGGATGGGGAAAAAAGTTACAATAAATAGATGTATACAATTATTTATTTCAGAATTTGTTATGCAAAACTCCTAAAATGGTAATTCAAAAGTGTTCATACCCTGACAAGGAAAATTAAATTAATAACTAGTTGAGGCACCTTTAGCAATAATAACCAATTATATCTCATTTTCTCCCTGTGGCAAAGTGGTTAACAGTGTGCCTGTGCAGGTGATCAATAACCAGACAAACAACAATAATCCAGGTGCAAATCAGGTTTAATTGTACAATTTAATTCCTGATAGCTAACAGCAGTGAACAATAACAATGATAGTGAAGCAATATAGCGGAGTGTATTGCTTATTTATAATCCGCGGGTTTGCCCCGAAATAATAACAGCCCCATTTCAGTTCACCCACACAAACGCCAACACTAGCCCACAGTGTGTGCTCTAGTGCTCATAGTTAATACAGTTCTTTTGTGACAAGTGATATGATGTTGATCTGTGTTTAGTGCTGGCCTTTGGCGACAGCTCCTGATCGTGGTAGCCGTCCAGATAATAATACAACAGTATATTAATAATGACAAACAAAACAAACAAAACACTCCCGTATCACAACACAGTTTCTCCTTTTGGTTGTTCGATTTAACAGTGACCGCTTCGGACAGTGATGTAGCGTACAGTAGCTCAGTCCCCTTTCTAGATGGCCGACTTCCACCTAACCCTGGGAACTGTCAGGCTATCTAGTCCACGGTACTTTGTTTCCCTTACTCAGCACCCTCACAGGTCGCTTTACTCAGCACCCTCACAGGTCGGGAAGGAGATCTAACTCCAAGAATCATTCAACCGCTTTCACATATCCCACCGCTCAGAGTGGAACCCTAACCCTTGGCTAAATCTACTTTACCCATTACTCCCCCCTCCCAGGAAAAATAATCCACATTTTGGTGGTCTTTCCCCGCATGGTGTACCATATGGTACATGAAGGGCTACAATGCCAGATACCACCGAGTTATCCTGGCATTGCTGTCCTTCATTGTGCTTAGCCACTTGAGTGGGGCGTGCTCAATGTCGAGATCAAATTAATGTCCCAGCAGGTAGTATCTTAAAGAGTGAGTAACCCATTTAATGGCCAGACACTCTTTTTTGACCAATGAATAGTTGCGTTCCCAAGGGAGCATCTTTTTACTGAGGTATAAGATGGGGTGTTCCGAAAACTCCATCCACTGTTTGGACCCAAACCAACATCCAACACATCGCTGTGGAGGATGAATCTCTGGAGTGACGAGAGTTGGGGCTTGGCAGAGTCTCGGTTTAATCGTATCAAACGCCCCCTGATATTCTACTGACCACTTAATTGAATTTGGCAGTCTCTTTTTGTTGAGGTCAACTAAGGGATTAACCACTGTGGCATACTCGGGATAAATCTTCGGTAATAACCAGCTAGCCCCAGTAGAGACCTCACCTGAGCCTTGGTTTTGGTGATTGCTGCGTCCACCAAAGCCTGGACCTTGATGACAACGGGTTTCACTCTTCCATTCCCCATTACAAAGCCCAAATATTGTGTTTCTGTCTTGGCAAATGCACATTTTCTCAAATTAGCAGTCAGCCGGGCTACCCTTAGATACTGAAGGACGGCAGTGATTCTATCCAAATGCTCTCACCAGGTGCAGCTGTAAATAACCACAACGTTAATTTACTCTGCCGCGTATTCATGATGTGGGTATAAAATAGAACAGCCTTTCTGATGTTGAAAATTTAGTTTTCTCTCTAGAACTACGGGTTAATGGGATCTGCCAATATCCCTTCGTTAGGTCAAGAATGGAGATAAACGTAGCTGTTCCCAGTCTATTGAAAAGCTTGTCGACCCGAGGCATGGGTTATGCATCGAACTTGGCAATAGCATTCACCTTATGGAAACCAATGCAGAAGCAGTGCCATCCTTTTTGTCCACAATTACAATTGGACTACACTACTCACTCCTGGAAGGCTCAATCACCCCAAGCTCGAACATCGCCCGCTCCTCTTTGCTAAAGCCACTTCGTTGACTTTCTGGGATCCGGTAAGGCCTCTGTTGCACCGTGACACCTGGATAATAGCATATTAAAAAGGTTAGTTCTACTGGGCAAGTTAGAAAAAATCATCATTGAACTCTGCAGTTAACTTATGCAGCTCTCATTGCTGATCAGGAAGTAACTGTTCCCCCATCTAAATGTCTCTAGTACTAGAGGTCTCTAGACCAGGATCTAAATCATCCTCTACTTCGCCTGGGGCTATAAGTAAGGTCTCCCTTGCCTGCAAGGGCTTTAATAAATTTATATGATAAATTTCTCTTTCATTACGATGATCGGGCTGGGCTGTCCGATTTCATAATTCACCTATAGCCCAAATCACTTCATATGGTCCCTGCCATTTAGTACATAGCTTCTATTCTGAGGAAGGAAGCAGCAGCATTACTTTGTCTCAAAAGGTTCGAATTTGAGGTTGTCCTGGGCCAAATGACCGACCAAATGTAGGTGATCGCTTAGCATGAGCACATGCTGCACTATATTTGTGGACGGGCCTTTGTGCTCCTCCCACCTCTCTCTCAACAGACCGAGGATGCCGCAAGGCTGTCCGCAGTACAAGAGCTCGAAGGGGGAGAACCCTGTCAAACTCTGTGGCGCCTCTCTCACTGCAAAAAAAGGAGGTAGGGAAGAAGTGATGCCCAATGTTTTTATTTTTGGTTAACAAATTGTCCTAGTATTTGGGGTCTGATTGAAACGTTCCACCAATCTATGGATGATAAACAGATGTCCTGATGGGACATATTTTTTGTACTTTATAAACTTTCTGTAATATGTTAGACAGAAAGTTAGTTCCATGATCAATCAGGATTTTGTTGGGGATCCCTACTCTGGCCATAATCTGCAATAATTCTATGGCTCACAGTGGCACTAGTGGACCTCAATGGAACTGCTTCCGGGTATCATGTTGCGTAATCTACCTCCAATAATATATGCATATACCTGGAATCAGAAGGTAGCAAAGAGCCAA
Organism: Polyodon spathula; assembly: GCF_017654505.1. Taxonomy (NCBI): domain Eukaryota; kingdom Metazoa; phylum Chordata; class Actinopteri; order Acipenseriformes; family Polyodontidae; genus Polyodon; species Polyodon spathula. Next base: position 61,387,339 of record NC_054536.1, on the reverse strand, counting down.
CTATGTCCATTGCAATGCGTTCAAAGGGGGTGGAATTAATCAGCAGTGGGACCAAAGGGGCGGGGCACACTTGACCCGGTGCTACTTGCTGGTAGTCTGGGCATGTGACTAGAGCAGAGGTTAAATATTTGTCTCGTTGCTGGTAAGGCAACGGGGCAGGGGCAGCAACTCTACCCCAGCTGGGGGTCAACCTTAACCTCCGTGGAGGGGAAGCAAGGTTGCCCATTGGGGTCGGCGGTCTAGGAGGTCTAGAAGGAGGTGGTGCTCAGCTGCTCCGCTGTACTGGAGTGGTGAATAGGCCAGCCTAGGTGGAAACCAGAGTCCTCGAGCCTCTTCCAGGGTGTTGGGGTTGTAGCTGAGAACATGGCAAAACTGCTCAACCATGATATCCTCTGACATCTGTAGGCTTGTTTTCTCGGTGGATTTAAGCCAATGCACCATGTGATCAACCGGTTTTTGTGCAGCAACCCTGGGGTGTGTATCCAGGGACCTCTTGTACTTTCGGAGCCTTACACGGTGTGTTTCCCCCGTGATGTTTAGGCGGTGCAGAATGGCTTGCTTTCCCAGGTCGCACTGAGCAGCTTTGGTGTCTGTCATCGTCTTGTAGGCTGCTTGAGCCTCCCCGATCAGGCAGGGTCCCAGCTGGCTTGCCCAGAACTCCTTGCGCCATGACGCGTTGGTAGCCAGCTGCTCAAAAGCAACCATGTAAGCCTCTGGGTCATCCTCTGCCATCATTTTGTGCGCCCTGGCTTTTGAGTCCTGCTGGTGTCGTGGGAGGTATCACCAGCCCAACCCTCTCGATCAGCACTGTGTACCACTCCTCATTCCATCTCTCTTTGACCTCCCGTCTGTTGTCCAGTGCCACCAGCAGCGCTGCAAGTGATTAGTGTTCTGACACCACATGTGGCAAAGTGGTTAATAGTGTGCAGGTGCAAGGGATCAATAATCAGACAAACAACGATAATCCAGGTGCAGTGAAGATTTAATTGTATAATCCAATGCTTGATGGCTAACAGCAGTAAACAATAACAATCCACATTGTATGCTCTAGTGCTCATAGTGAATACAGTTCTTTCGTGACAACAAAGTGCAGTGATGAGAGTTTAGTGCTGGCATTTGGTGACAGCTCCGTGTCTTGTTAGCCTTCCAGATAATAATACAACAGTATATTAATAACAACAAACAAATAAAAAAAAACACTCATGTATCACAACACAGGTTCTCCTTTTAGTTGAAGAATGGTTAAATATACCTTCAACCATGACCCCTTGGTTAACGAGCACACCCGCTAGTCCAATCCGCGGATGCTGCACCATTAACCTGGGTCAGTGATTTAGTGTACCGCAGCTCAGTCCACTTTCTAGATGGCCGACTTATGCCTAACCCTGGGAATTAACTACTCTGTTCCCTTTACTCAGCATCCTCACAGGTTGGGATGGAGATCTAACACCAAGAATCTTTCGATCTCTGTCAGACTCCCCAATTTGAAATGCCCAATTATTTTTTATTTCAACCTGGCTTACCGCTGACACCTGTGCGCTGACTCGGTGAGATGAAGACGGACAAGCGTCCCACGAAACGTGTGCTGTCAGCTGTCCGCTTCTTTTCACTCTGCAGCCCAACGGTGGAGTCGCGATGTTTCAGTCCCCTGGTGTGTCGAGATCTTGAATGTCTGTCCGGGTGTTACCAAGCTCTAGGCAACTTACAGTCCAGGGGACACAACTTTATTCGGAGGAACGGGCCCGAAATAGCCATCCTGCCCGACGGGGGACCCGGTTTTGCGGGCAGGCACCAGCCGTTATCTTATCGGAATAGGACTTTGGTCGCTAGCGGGACCCGGCATCCGTGTAGGACTGCACTCCACGTGGAGGGCCTTTACCGGATGAGCCACTTGGAAGCCCCAATAAGGATATTTGTCAATGAGTTTTTGACATGATTCTTTAGTGTTTTTTTTACCGTTCTTCAATGCAAAATAGTTCCAGTTCATTCAAATTCCGAGAACTTATCTTGTGCACAGCCTTCTCCAATTTATACCAAACATTCTTAATTGGACTTTTACTAGGCCATTCCAGAACTTTGATTTTATTCTTATTTAACCATTCTAATGTAGCTTGTGATGTGTGCTTTGGATCATTGTTGTGTTGGAATGTCCAGTTGCGTTTAA